>NC_079457.1:38194210-38362795 GCF_903798145.1 Danio aesculapii
TTGGACATCTCGAAAAGACCATTATAGATCAAAAGAAAAAGGAAAACAATTGGGCAAAGCTGTTTAAATGGAGTGCCTTTAAAAAGTATCTGGAAAGTACTGCTATTAGAATATGTGAATGATATGAAACCTTGACTCTGGGGGGCAAATACGAATGGTCAGCTTTCATTAAAAGGTATTTCTGTGCAAACAAAAATCCTAGAAATCTAATTAATAAATTGAGAGTGCTGAGTAGAAAACTTACTCAGTATATACACCATTATATTGTAATTTTTGTAGTGTATTGTATTGTAAAGAGTGTAGTTAGAGGGGGAAGTATGGTGACTAGTGGTTAGCACTGTCACCTCATAGCAAGAAGGTTGATGGTTTGACTCCCAGCTGGGCCAGTTGACGTGTGGACTTTTTGTGGGTTTCATCCGGGTGCTCTGGTTTCCCCCACAGTCCAAAGACATGTTCTATAGGAATGAGGGTGTTTGGTTGTTTCCCAATACTGGGTTGCAGCTGGAAGGGCATCCTCTGCGTAAAACATAGGCTGGAGTAGTTGGCGGTTCATTCCGCTGTGGCGACCTCTGAAATAGAGACTAAGCCAAAAGAAAATTAATGAATGAATGAATGAATGACTGCAGTTAGATAAAAGATTTAAAATTCAAGATTCAACATGTGCAAGTTTTTTCAGAGTATTAATGCCATTGCATATATGATGCTGAGTAACAACTGAATTGAGAATCCATACAATATAAAGTTGATATTGTGAGTTAGATTTGAATGGTAATGTCAGTCCTGACTGAGTTATGGCGCAATAACATTAGAGTTAGAGCTTGCAAAATTCTGTCGTATGGCACTGCTAAAAGGGATTAAACAAAACTATAAGACATTAAAAAAAGCTATTAATTTGTCCATATTTTAAGCCTTACATTAGCCCCATTTACACACTCTGCCAATGCATTGATGAAATAAACAGTTGAATGTGCCAAAACTTTCTTCAGTTAAACAAAGAGAAAACTGAAGTCATTGCATTTGGGAACAAAGATGAGCTTCTCAAGGTGAATGCGTACCCTGGCTCTAGGGGTCAGACAACAAAAAATAAGGTCAAGAATCGTGGTGTTATTCTGGAGTCAGATCTGAGTTTCAGTAGTGAAAGCTGTAACTAAATCAACGCACTACGATCTCAAAAACATTTCAAGAATTAGATTATTTGTTTTCAGTGAGGACTTGGAGAAACTTGTTAATGCTTTTATCAGCAGCAGGGTGGATTACTGTAATGGCCTCCTCACTGGCCTTCTCAAAAAGACAGTCAGACAGTTGCAGCTAATTCAGAACGCTGCAGCCAGGATTCTGACCAGAACCAAGAAATCAGAGCACATCACACCTGTCCTCAGGTCTTTGCACTGGCCCCCAATTACATTCAGAATAGATTTTAAAGTATTATTACTTGTCTATAAATCACTTAATGGCCTAGGACCTCAATACATTACAGATATGCTCACTGAATACAAACCTAACAGATCACTTAGATCTTTAGGATCATATAAACTAGTCATTCCAAAGGTTCAGTCAAAGCAGGGTGAATCGACCTTGAGATGTGCTCCAACATTAGGCACAATCAAGACTGAAAACACATCAGTTTAGCCGTGCCTTTATTGAATGAGCACTGTGCTATGTCCGACAGATCGCACTATTGTGTCTTTCTTTTTTTATTCTTTTATAACCTGTTTTAACACACTTTAATCTGTTTTTATATTAATCACATTTTATGTTTTTACTTTTTTATACTTGTCTCTTTTGTTCCTGTTTGTGTGAAGCACTTTGAATTGCCACTGTGTATGAAATGTGCTATATAAATAAACTTGCCTTGCCTTAAATTTCTGTACCGAGAGGTCATGTTTTTGATCTTCAATTGGTCTCACGTAGTCAGGTCAGAGGTCAGAGTTCACCAAGCTTGAACTTTGCAATGCAGCAAACTTTCCGGTCTGCCACATTCACGTGTGTATCAATGGAAGTCTATGGAGGGGAAAGTGCAGTGTGTCTGCGGCTTTAGGGTTAGTCTCCATAACACGAAACTCCTTTATAGCTGACTTGATAACGCACAATTGTAACTTTTTTCCTCTCAATTGCAAATGTATATCAATTGCGTGTCAGTTATGCATGGCTCACAATAATTTTGTACAAAAACTTTCAGGCCACATCTGATGCGATCAAGAAAGTGAAGAGGGCGGTGGAGGGTATTGAGGTGACGATCGGTAAGTGAAGAGTGGGGGGGGGGTGTAGTTGGTGCAGCGATCGGTAAGTGAAGGGGTGGGGGGGGTGGATGTGTTGGGATGGGGGGGAGCTGGGGCACGGCAGGCCAGAGTCACGATGGCTGGCCAGATTGACCGTCAGGCCACCGGGAAATTTCCCAATGCTCCCTATGGCCAGTCCGCCACTGAACCCCGTGTTCACGTGGGTTTCCTCCGGGTGCTCCCGTTTCCCCCACAGTCCAAAGACATGCGCTACAGGTGAATTGAATGAACTAAACTGGCAGTAGTGTATGTGTGTGAATGAGTGTGTAAGGGTGTTTCCTAATACTGGGTTGCAGCTGGAAGGGCATCCGCTGTGTAAACCATATGAGGGAATAGTTGGCGGTTCATTTCGCTTTGGTGACCTCTTAAATGAAGACTAAGCTAGAGTGAATGAATAATTTTCTATCGCATTACATCAAATCCATTTTTTTTTGTTTTATTTAATGTATAATTTATAATATGTTTTATAATATAGCTATTATATTATAGTAAAACCTCATAGTAACACACTACACACACTGTAATGTAATACATAAATAAAAAATGAAATTTAACCTAAAAATCTAAACATTTTTAGAGTATTATAGGCCTACATAACTGACTACAAAATAAGAAATACAACATAGGAAATTAAATGTTATAAGCAATTGAGATGTGTTGTGTTGGGACTTTCTTGGTGAATGTTCTTCTACTGTTTCTTCATGGTAAATTGCTTATGACTAAATTTAAATAAAAAATCTATGTACATATACTGTATATTAGCATGTTTACCTTTATGTACTGTTGGGGATGTTTTCAGTCTTAATTTGGCCATAACAGCTAGAAGGGCATCCGCTGTGTAAAATATATGCTGGATAGGTTGTTGGTTCATTCCACTGTGGCAACCCTTGATGAATAAAGGAACTAAGCTGAAGGAAAATGAATGAATGAATGAATGAATGAATGAATGAATGAATGAAGAAGATATGCACATAAACTATGAGATTGAAACACATTTACCAATTAAATTCCTGAGTGTGTTTTAAAATCAGGAACATGCAAATGTTTTGATACCTTCTAATTTCTACCTTCTAATCTAATTCTAATTTTATTTCCAAACAAACAGAACCAGAGATGGGAAGTAACGAAGTACAAATACTTTGTTACTGTACATAAGTAGGTTTTTCTGATATCAGTACTTTACTCCACTATTTATTTTTTGTCAACTTTTTACTTTTACTCCTTACATTTTTACACAAATATCTGTACTTTCTACTCCTTACATTTTTAAATTAGGCTCGTTACTCTCGTTTTCATGTGTTTGGTGGCGCTTTTTTGTCATTTTGTGTCATTGTGCAATTTAACAGCCTTTTTGATGCAGTCAGTCTATTTTCATCATTGCGTGCCAGCGTGCTGCAGTGCGCAGCTTTTTCAACCAATGCTGTCACGCATCATACGTAGGCTAGTTTATGAAGATTACTATAAGAAAGGCAAGGATGACTACGCAGATCAGACAGAGGAAGTTGGTGAATTTAACATGACTGATGCTGTCCTGTTTACATGGTAATAGGACATATTTTGCTCGATCAGATCACAGGTATCAGAAGACAGACACATTCCAGTTTAAAACTATGCCATACAAATGCTTAGGTTGGAGTCTTTTGTCCACTTCCGATCATACTGCACAGGATTTCTCTAGACTTTCAATCTAAAACTGCTGAAAAAAAAGTGCTTTTTTTGTTAAGATTTGTACATTTAGTTCTAAAACAATCAATTACTTTATAAAAACTTTATTCATTGAGAATTATTTCCAATGAGTTCATATTTCCTAATTCAGAATTTATGCTGTTTAACAGTTTTTTTTAATAGATTTTTTTATTGACTATATGATTTTACATATAGGCATATTAATCTTCAAAAGTAACTATACTGGGCAATTCATGAATTCAAATATAATGCAAAAGATCCTGAATTTATCACGTGAATAAAAGATCATTCACATTTTGTAGGTTGTAGTCACGCCTGTGTATGTAAAATTCTGTGTATGTAAATTCTAATTATTCTAGCCAGAATTCAGTATAAAATGTAAGACATTATTTATAAAGATAAACAGGCCTAGAGAATTATTTTTTAGAGTATGAACATGAATGGCAGCTATTGTTTTTGATCCAACAGCCACAAAACTACATGATGAATGTTTTTTTTTTTTTTTTTTTTGTATGGATATTTACCTACATAGTGAAACAAAAACATGTAGTAATAATGGGTACTTTTTACTTAAGTAAATTATTTAGGCCAAACTTCTTTACTTTTACTTAAGTACAAAGGTGTAATCAGTACTTCAACTTTTACCAGAGTTATTTTAAACATGAGTATCTGTACTTCTACTTAAGTAAAGGATGTGTGTACTTTTGCCATCTCTGAATAGAACGTATTAATTTTGAACAAACGCACACACACAAAAGGAAGAGGATGTTATGGGAACTTAAAAACAAGATTGAGGAGATCTGAGAAGAGCAGTTTATTTTCTTCAAGACCCCTCTGGCTATGATGAGGATGAAGACTTCAAAAATGTAAGCCCCCTTCGATGCAAACCTTTAAAGCACATAACAACACTTTATATTGAATTCTGAATTGAATGGGTACCCAGAGAAGCGAGGTCAGGACAGGAGGTTATGTAGACCCTGTTGGTATTTGTCACAAATCCCACAACAGCATTCTGCATTAACACAGGCTTGAGAAGTCAGAAAAAAATTGTTTTGTGGAACCTGACCTGCATTTTGTCACGGATGGTCAGGCTCTCACGATCCCCACTCACGAAGATCACCATCACCTGACTTCTAATGAGCACACAGCTGCATCACATTCACGAGCACCAGATAAAAGCACAGCACTCCAGTCGCTCATTGTCCGGGCTCGTCTCGACGAAGCGGACAACTGAGCGACCACTCAGCGTAGTCATCCTCAGCTAAAACAAACGATTTACTACCTGTTCTCTTTGTATTCCTCCTAGTCTTCCTGGTCCTCCCAAATCGTCCTGTCTTCCAGTCCTTCCAAGTCTGTGTCATCCTCTGTCAGCTGTATCTGGTGTGTGCTGTCCATCCTCGTGTATTCCTGTTACCCAGCCACGGAGGAAAAGACCCCAACATCATTCCTGATCCTCCTGGCTATCCTTCATGTGCTCCTTGTTGTCATTTAATAAACACCCTAACGTTTCCTTACCTCTGTCTCCTGTCCGCTTCATAACAGAAGCCCGGACCTATAACGACGACAACATGAGCACCCCCGATCACTTTCAAGAGCTGGTGGACCAGTTGAAGCGGATTCTACAGCCACCAGCTCCACTTTCCAACGCACCACCAGCACCGAGCACTTCCGCCTCCACAGTTTCTTCTTCGGCCCTTCCTTCCAGTCCCATGGCCCGACCAGCGCCCTACTCAGGCGGAGCGGGGGAGTGCAATGGTTTTCTGTTACAATGTTCCCTCATATTCGAAATGCAACCTTCTCTATATCCCACAGATAAGTCAAAGATCGCCTACATCGTATCACTACTCTCTGGACCTGCACTTAAATGGGCTGAGACGATCTGGAACCAAGCCGGGCCGGTCATGAATTCCATCACTACCTTCACGGAGTATTTCAAAGAGGTGTTTGGACGTTCTGATGGGGAAGTAGCCGCTGGAGAGCAGCTGTATCATCTAAAGCAAGGTACTCTATCTACACAGGAATATGCTCTCCGGTTTCGCACTCTAGCAGCTGCAAGTGGATGGAATGAGAGATCGTTGTTGACCACGTACCGGCTCGGCTTGGAACCCACTCTCCGAATCCAGCTGGCCACATTAGATGATACTATGGGTCTGGAGAGATTCATCCAACATTCTCTCCGATGTTCCGATCGTCTCCGTTCCTATCAACAGGACACCATCACCCCCTCGTCTGCACTCCTCCAATCGCCTGAGTCAACAGCCTCTCCAGAACCAGAACCCATGATAATAGAGTCTGGAAGACTGACATCAGCGGAACGACAGAGGAGGCTGACCCGGGGTCTGTGTCTATACTGCGGTGTCAGTGGACACACCCGTATGGAGTGTCCCCTTCGTCCCATTCGGACTTCAGTGAGTGTATTCAGTACGAATATTGAACAATGTAAACCACTTACTACCACCGTACAAATAACTACTGCCTCTATTTCTCTCCTTGTCACAGCCCTCATCGACTCCGGGTCAGCAGGGAACTTCATCTCCCAATCCCTCTGTCGTCAACTCCACCTACGTACTGAGGCGTCCTCGCATATATACCAGATACAACCGATAACCCAGTGCACTCGATCTTCGACCCGTATCCATCGACAATGCGAAGACATCCTTCTTCAAGTGGGGTTGTTACATCAAGAGAGGATTCAATTTCTGGTTCTGGAGGGTGCAAATATGGACATCATTCTAGGGCGCCCGTGGCTGGTGAAGCACGATCCCATCATCTCTTGGGGCACAGGAGAGATAAAGAAATGGGGATCTGGATGTACACCTACCTGTTTTCCAAATCTCCCTCTTCAAGGTCGGAACCCCATTTCTTTGTTTACAACATCGGTCGAGAGTCCTCCTGAGAAGCAGTCTATCCACATTCCTAAGGAGTACAGCTCCTTTCATGATGTCTTCTGCCCCAAGAGAGCTTCCCAGCTACCGCCGCATCGGCCATGGGACTGCGCGATCGACCTAGTTCCAGATGCCCAGTTGCCAAGAGGTAGGATCTACCCGCTCTCGCTTCCAGAGAATCAGGCAATGGAAGATTACATAAGGGAGGCTCTGAGTCAGGGGTACATACGTCACTCAAAATCACCAGCCGCCTCAAGCTTCTTCTTTGTGGCCAAGAAGGACGGAGGGCTGCGTCCATGCATCGACTACAGGGTCCTAAATAACGGTACAGTAAAATACCGATATCCCCTTCCTCTGGTACCAGCCGCTTTGGAACAGCTCCGAGAAGCTAAAGTCTTCACTAAATTGGACCTCCGCAGCGCGTATAATCTGATAAGAATACGTGAGGGGGACCAATGGAAGACAGCATTCGTGACCCCTACTGGCCACTATGAATATGAGGTCATGCCTTACGGTCTGGTCAACGCCCCCCTCCGTATTCCAAAACTTCATTCATGAAGTCCTCCGGGAGTTTCTTCACCACTTTGTAATAGTGTACATAGATGACATCCTCATTTACTCCCGGAGTGAGGCCGAACATCGCCAACACGTTGCGGAGGTCCTACACACATTGAGAGAACATCACCTCTACCTCAAAGCGGAGAAATGCTCATTCCACCAGAAGTCGATTCATTTCTTGGGATACATCATTGACCAAACCGGTATACGTATGGATGGGAAGAAAATTGAGGCTGTTCTATCCTGGTCAGAACCCACTTCCATTAAGGAGCTCCAGAGGTTTCTTGGGTTTGCTAACTTTTATAGACGGTTTATCAAGGACTACAGCAGGATTACATCACCTCTCACTAATCTCCTCAAGGGTAAACCCAAAGGACTGGAGTGGACCAAAGAAGCAGCCGCAGCCTTCCGCCTTCTTAAGAAGGAGTTCACAAGGGCCCCACTCCTGACTCATCCTGACCCAAATCTTCCTTTCGTGGTGGAAGTGGACGCATCCACCACCGGCGTCGGGGCAGTATTATCCCAACATCATGATACACCGCCCCGACTGCATCCCTGTGCCTATTTCTCTCGGAAGTTGAGCCCGGCGGAGCAGAATTACAGCATAGGAGACAGGGAGCTTCTAGCAATCAAGCTAGCCTTGGAGGAGTGGCGTCACTGGTTGGAGGGAGCCAAACATCCGTTCCAGGTGATCACAGATCACAAAAACCTCCAATATATCAAAGAGGCCAAGAGACTATGTCCACGTCAAGCCAGATGGTCACTTTTCTTCTCACGTTTTGATTTCTCCATTTCCTATCGTCCAGGACCCAAGAATCTAAGAGCAGACGCTCTCTCTCGTTTACACGAGCATCACGATCATGAAGAACTCCCAACGAAGATTCTTCCCGAACACATCTCCATTTGTCCGATCACCTGGAACGCTCCTCCAGTCGTTGCCACTCCGGAAGCCCCTGCTCCGCCGGGATGCCCTCCTCATCGGCAGTTCATACCACCTGAACACCGGGTAGATCTGATCCACTCCTTACATACCTCGCTAGGCACTGGACATCCAGGGATCAACAATACTCTCTCGCTAGTATCCCAACGATTCTGGTGGCCAAACATGGCAAGGGATGTGAGGCAATATGTTCAGGGCTGTAAGGACTGTGCCCAATCCAAGAGCCCACGTCATCTACCCGCTGGAAAGCTCCATCCCTTGCCGATTCCGAACCGTCCCTGGTCACACCTAGGAGTGGACTTTATCACTGACCTCCCTTCGTCAGAAGGTAATACCTGTATTCTAGTCATCGTAGATAGATTCTCAAAGTTTGTCAAACTAATCCCTCTGAAAGGTCTTCCCACAGCCTTTGAAACAGCCGACAATATCTTTAATCAAGTCTTCAGGTCATTTGGTATTCCAGAAGATATTGTGTCGGACAGAGGTCCACAGTTCATCTCACGTCTATGGAAAGCCTTCTTCAAGCTCCTAGGTGTGGCCGTCAGCCTCTCTTCTGGATATCATCCCCAAACCAACGGGCAGACAGAGAGGAAGATTCAGGAGGTGGGACGGTTCCTGAGGACCTTCTGCAGTGGTCACCAGAGCTCCTGGAGCCAGTATTTGGGCTGGGCAGAATATGCCCAAAATTCACTGCGGCAACCCTCCACCGGACTCACGCCATTCCAGTGCGTCCTGGGCTTCCAACCACCGCTCTTTCCCTGGGATGGCGAACCATCTGATGTCCCCGCAGTGGATCACTGGTTCCGGGAGAGCGAGAGAGTCTGGGACGAGGCTCATCAACATCTGCAGAGGGCAGTCCGTCGAAGCAAGGTAACCGCCGATAGAAGAAGGTCTGAAGAACCCAGATACACACCCGGACAAAAGGTGTGGCTATCCACCCGGGACATACGCATGCGACTGCCCTCTCGCAAGTTAAGTCCCCGATTTGTTGGTCCCTTCACCATCGTGGAACAGGTTAACCCCGTCACCTACAAACTACAATTACCCTCTCACTACCGTATTCACCCTACATTCCACGTATCACTCCTGAAACCCTATCACGATCCTGTTCTTCCCTCCACAGAGCCTGACCACGAAGAGGAACCCCCTCCTCCACTGCTCCTAGAAGAAGGAGCCGTCTACGCAGTGAAGGAGATCTTGCGTTCCCGACGTCGTGGTGGCCAGTTGGAGTACCTGGTGGACTGGGAAGGGTACGGCCCCGAAGAAAGGACATGGGTTCCCAGAGCTGATATTCTCGATCCTAGTCTCATGGTGGAGTTTCATGAGAGCCACCCTGAGTTCCCAGCGCCTAGAGGCAGAGGGAGACCACCACGGCGTCGGAGGTGTCGGCCCTCAGGAGCGGGCCCTGGGGAGGGGGGTACTGTCACGGATTGGTCAGGCTCTCACGATCCCCACTCACGAAGATCACCATCACCTGACTTCTAATGAGCACACAGCTGCATCACATTCACGAGCACCAGATAAAAGCACAGCACTCCAGTCGCTCATTGTCCGGGCTCGTCTCGACGAAAGCGGACAACTGAGCGACCACTCAGCGTAGTCATCCTCAGCTAAAACAAACGATTTACTTACCTGTTCTCTTTGTATTCCTCCTAGTCTTCCTGGTCCTCCCAAATCGTCCTGTCTTCCAGTCCTTCCAAGTCTGTGTCATCCTCTGTCAGCTGTATCTGGTGTGTGCTGTCCATCCTCGTGTATTCCTGTTACCCAGCCACGGAGGAAAAGACCCCAACATCATTCCTGATCCTCCTGGCTATCCTTCATGTGCTCCTTGTTGTCATTTAATAAACACCCTAACGTTTCCTTACCTCTGTCTCCTGTCCGCTTCATAACACATTTGGCTTACAGAAAGAGAAATGCATGGAATAACAAGAATACCGCGGTGCCCAAGAGCATAGTATTTCTTCTGTGAATCACAGCGTTGAGTCGGTTTGGGCATGTAGCCCAGGCCCTGCTATTGTATTAACGCTGACCTTCATAGAGAAATGAATATCCAGGTGTACAAAAACATCACATCTGCTTAGATTCATACAGCATCAGAGTCTCTGCTGTTTCCAATACCTCCATAATGGACTGGCAGTGAGTAGTTTGACTGAGCTGAATAATTTAACGCTCCTACAGTTACTCGTCCCTACAGTATGCGGCAGGTTTCTGCGGCATGGATAAAGCAATCATGCTGAAATTCCAGATTGCTGACTAACTGCTCAATTGATTGATACGTCCACCAGGCATCAGTCCTCAATTATCTGCAACTCAGCTATATGTTAATAAGCCGACGCTCGTAAACCTGTATACCAAAGATTTGTTGGCATAGGCACAGTAATTGATCAAATGAGTGTAAATAGCTGGATGCCTATTGATCTTAATCAGTTAAGCTATAACCTAAGGATCTAAAGATTGTTAAAGAAGAGTGACTTATAGATCTGCAGTTCTGTTTTAGTTTTTGTTTGATTTCTTTTAATAATTCTTTATTATTCCCTCTTTTTTAACTGTCAGTTTTACTAGGTTACATTTATTAGATTTTATTTATTTATTTTTTATATTTTACTTCTGACAACACAAAAGCTGATGTTGATGATTGAAGTAGGAGTGAAGCTTACACAAAGATCATCCATTATAAACTTCAGAGATTTTCAACCCACTTTTGATTATTATAACAGTGGTAATATATGTATGTACACATTTGCTCTTGTGTTCTTGTGTAACGTCATCATCATCTGCTAAAGTTCCACTCCAATATTCAAGACCTCAAGAACAGAGGATGCGTGAAAGTTCCCGGATGTGTTCTTGATATCGAGAATGCATCGAAACAGACTTGGAGCTCTATTTTAACGATCTAGGCACAAAGTCTAAACCGCATGGCGCAAAAGTATTAAGGGCATGTTCAAATCCACTTTTGCTATTTTAAGGATGAAAAAATACGGTTTGCGCTGTGGTGCAACAGGCTTGTGCTTATTCTCTAAATGAGTTATGGGTGAGTTTTGAGCATAACGTGCATTAAACCAATCAGAGTCTCATCTCCTATTCCATTGATATACGCCATGGCCCATTTGCTACTTACATGGCGGACATTGTAAGTAGAAAAAAATCAAAGTTTCACTGGTGAGAAATGAGTTAAACGTTCTTTATCTGCAGCGCGAGGATAAAGAACGAGCCCCCTCCATTCGGCCTCTTTACTTTCTCTTTCTCTTTACTTTTACTCTTTACTTTACTCCTTTACGTTCGTGGATAAGGAAACAGTGTTGTATGCACTCCACTGAGGACATCCGTTAGCCTTCATATTAAATTTTGTTTGTTAAGCACAAATATTTGTTTCAAAACTATTTCTAAATTCAGTTCTAATTTCCAGCAAACAAATAAATGAACAATAATAACAAAGAGTGGTCAAAAAACTGAGTTATAGTCAAACACACGTCCTATTCTTATGCCCCATATAGTGATGCATAGGTCTCCAAAACCCAACAGGTGGACAAATCTAAACTTGTTTTTATTAAAACAAATATAAATATGCATATAATAAATAATGCTTATAATAATAATAATAATATTCTATAAAACCGAATTGTCATGAATAAACTGAAAAAGCCCTACGATATGAAGGCATGGAGGCAGTGTTATTTATATTTATGTAGAAAATATGTTTTACAAATTTTACAAATATTTTTTGTAATATTTTAATATTTTATTCTTTTTCATTTGTAAAGATATTAGTGTATCGCTGTACATCCTGTGTGTATTAAGCAATGTGTACGCATTTAAGGCGCACAGCTAACGCGGTCTGTGCTGAACAATGCGCCTTAACCAGCTCCTTTCTAGACCGGAACACCCATGAGTACACAAAGCGCCGCAAACGGATTTGCTATTTAAAGAACGTGACACAAAACTGGGAAAATTAGGGTTGCATTGGTCTGAAAATAGCAATAAATCGCGTCAAACACGTCTTGTCCCTTATATGATAGGGCCCATGAGTGCAAAACTTGCTTGAGAAGTCCCATAAGTCATTGCAGCTGAATAAAGGAGGTGGAAAATGCAGCATTTTATACAGATTTATTATTAAAGTTCAGCGATATAACTTACTTATTTTAGGAGTTTCCTTAAATGAGATGGTGAAAGCAGGGGCGTAGCGGACATTTTAAAAGTGGGGGGGTGGCTATATGAGATCATACGTTCATATAATAATTAATCACCTGTTTCTAAATGGTCTGTCTCTAAAAGTGAGGGGGACGGATCCTCCCCCTGTCCCCCCTGGTTGCTACGCCCCTGGGTGAAAGTAAACATGACCATGAAAATCTTAATAAAGGCATAAACACATTAAGAGTGTTCATTTTCTGAAATTTGTATTAAAACATAATTTTTTTGTATTGTGCAAAGAATATTTGTAGGGTTTTTGTGCATGTTATATATATATATATATGCAGGTATAAATGAGATGCAGGTCAGCATCTCATTTCTCAGAGGACGCGTTCTGTGTTCTCGCAGTCTCCCGAGTTCATTCTAAGGTAACCTGGCAAGAACGGTCTCCACAAGAACACAAGTACGTTCTCTGCATGTTTGCAATTAAGAAACTGTCATGATTACCAGCGATCTCTAACCACCAGAGGTCGTTGGTAAGCACTCACCCTCACAATAACCTATGGACTACAAATCCGCCATTCATGGACTACATTTTCATACATGCACTCCGTTCACAAACACACATGCTTCCTCATTTTGACTGATTACATTTGCACCAGCTGAGGATTGTCAAAGACTGATTACACACACTATTTATACAGCACACACTCTCACTTCCATTGCCGAGTCTTGTTTAACTGTATAGTGACATTACAAAGCGTTTCCCTTAGTCTTGTTCCTCCGTGTTTTGATCTTTGCCTGGTTTCCCTTTCTCCTTGTCTGCCGCCTGTCTACCGACCTCTCGCCTGTGTTTTGACAACGATTCTGGACTGCCTTCATACATCTGTTTGCACCTGTGTTGACCATTGCCTCCCTGACTTCGAATAAACCTGCACGTGGATCCTAAACCTCAGTTGTCTCTGTCACTCCCCGTGTTACAGAAGACTCGGCCATACTATGGGTCCAGCAGGAGCTCAACTCATGCGTCTTCGCCAGGGAGATCGATCAATCGAAGACTATGTTGAGGACTTTATTCAGGTAGCCCACCTCACATCTATGAACGATTTGTGCTTAATGATATTTTTCCATGGCAGGTTATCTGAGCCTCTTTATTCAGGCATGCCACTGTGCGAACCCCACTGGACAATAGAAAAGTACATAGATTTGGCACTACAAATGAGTGGGTCCCCCTTCACCGTAGGAGAGGTGGAGGAAACTCCTAAATGGTTTTTGGGGAGGGGCAGTGTACAGCATGGACAGATGACAACAGGGCTTGCTGTACACCCCACTGAGACATTAATGCTGGCATCACCATCTCTGCAGTCTACGGTACATCCTCCAGCTCACAAGATGGCTGCTTCCAGTCCTCCAGCTCACAAGATGGCCGCTTCCAGTCCTCCAGCTCACAAGATGGCCGCTTCCAGTCCTCCAGCTCACAAGATGGCCGCTTCCAGTCCTCCAGCTCACAAGATGGCCGCTTCCAGTCCTCCAGCTCACAAGATGGCTGCTTCTAGTCCTCTAGCTCACAAGATGGCCGCTTTTAGTCCTCCAGTTTACAAGATGGCCGCTTCAAGTCCTCCAGCTCACAAAATGGCCACTTCCAGTCTTCCAGCTCACAAGATGGCCGCTTCCAGTTCTCCGGCTCACAAGATGGCTTCCTGTTCCGAGTCTGTTCCTGCCTTTGTTCCTGCCATAATTCCAGTTCAAGTTCCTGAAAGACCATCGCCAGAGCCACTACTGCCAGTGCCACTGCCTGAGCCACTGCCGCCAGAGCTGCCAGAGCCACTGCCACCAGTACTGCCAGAGCTGCCAGATCCTCCAGAGCTGCCAAATCCTCAGTCATTTCCAGAGCTGCCAGATCCTCCAGAGCTGCCAGATCCTCCAGAGCTGCCAGATCCTCAGTCACCACCACAGCTGCCAGTGCCACTGCCTGAGCCACAGCCGCCACTGCTGCCAGAGCTGCTGCCGCCGCCTGAGCTTCCTGAATGGCCGCCGCCGCCTGAGCTTCCTGAATGGCCGCCGCCGCCTGAGCTTCCTGAATGGCCGCCGCCGCCTGAGCTTCCTGAATGGCCGCCGCCGCCTGAGCTTCCTGAATGGCCGCCGCCGCCTGAGCTTCCTGAATGGCCGCCGCCGCCGCCGCCTGAGCTTCCTGAATGGCCGCGGTCGCCGCCTGAGCTTCCTGAATGGCCGCGGTCGCCGCCTGAGCTCCCTGAATGGCCGCCGCCGCCGCCTGAGCTCCCTGAATGGCCGCCGCCGCCGCCTGAGCTCCCTGAATGGCCGCCGCCTGAGCTCCCTGAATGGCCGCCGCCTGAGCTCCCTGAATGGCCACAGCCGCCTGAGCTCCCTGAATGGCCACAGCCGCCTGAGCTTCCTGAATGGCCGCCGCCTGAGCTTCCTGAATGGCCACCAGGTTCATATGACCCGCCGATGTCTGCTGAAAGTAAGGCTCCAAGTCCTCCGCAGCTCTATGATCCAGGGCCACTGCAGCTCCACGCCCCAGGCAGCTCCACGCCCCAGGCCCTCCGCAGCTCCACGCCCCAGGCCCTCCGCAGCTCCACGCCCCAGGCCCTCCGCAGCTCCACGCCCCAGGCCCTCCGCAGCTCCACGCCCCAGGCCCTCCGCAGCTCCACGCCCCAGGCCCTCCGCAGCTCCACGCCCCAGGCCCTCCGCAGCTCCACTCTCCAGACCTTCCTCAGCTCCACGCTCCAGGCCCTCCTAAGCTCCATGCTTCAGGTACGCCTCCTCTACATGGTCCTGGCCCTCCATCCCTCCTCCGCTCCACCTCCCGCCTGATCAGTATTAGGAGTGTCTGGAAAACACTCCTAGAGGGGGGGGGCTCTGTCATGATTACCAGCGATCTCTAACCACCAGAGGTCGCTGGTAAGCACTCACCCTCACAATAACCTATGGACTACAAATCCGCCATTCATGGACTACATTTTCATACATGCACTCCGTTCACAAACACATGCTTCCTCATTTTGACTGATTACATTTGCACCAGCTGAGGATTGTCAAAGACTGATTACACACACTATTTATACAGCACACACTCCCTGACTTCGAATAAACCTGCACGTGGATCCTAAACCTCAGTTGTCTCTGTCACTCCCCGTGTTACAGAAACAGCCACTCACTTGTTTATAAGAAGAAGAGAGACTGCTTACATACATGTTAAAACCATTAAGAAGGCATTTGTTACATGGATAACAAAACATGCATAGTTAGTTGAAAAATGAAATTCATCTTCGACCCCTATTTGATCTAAAATTCCTCTCCATTATGAATCCTCGTCAACATTTTTGTAGTTGCAGCTCCACATTCATTTTGCTTCAATGCATATTCGTTAGTAGTACGTGCTCATCAACAACATCAATCAATCATTCATCAAACAAGCTTAAAGCGCTCAATTAGTTTAATCAGGTGTATTTACTTAGAATTGGAACTAAACTGTGCAGAACTGCGGCCCTCCAGGAACTGAGTTTGGCACCTGTGCTTTAGATTAATCATGAGATATTAAAATCAGCATCACATGGAAGTTTGTCCTTTTTTTCCAATATCATAATATACTGCACATTAAGTGGAAACTATCCTGAAACTAGAATGTATGATTATGTAGAGCGGTGCTTGATTTTGATCTTTGGGAATCGACTGGATTGTTGGAAGATGGTGTTGCTAACAAAATGAAAGAAGATTGACAAATTGATAAAGGTGAAACTGTAAATGTGTGTAGGCTTTAAGTATTGATCCACTCTACAAAATTATGGTAAAACTGTGACAAGAGCCTTAATTTTTACCTGTATGTGCTTGTTGTTTACTTCAGGAGGTTTTGACAGAAGGTTCTTACAGTTCCTCTAATGAAAATACAGATCCTTTCGATTTGATTCTTTATTAAAAGCAAATAAGCGAACCTCAACCTGCTAATTGTCTTTGAATTCCTGCTCTTGGGAACACTAATCATTATCAATCAATATCATTGTGACTGAAACAAACATGTGTAAAGACTAGACCTATTGAAAATAATTAATCTATTATTAGGTTCAGCAGTCATTTTAAACCTGCCTGTCTAAGGTGTTCAGTGTTATCTGCTTCCAATTATACTTTGAAGTCTTGATGTCATTTTACTAATTGCTATTACAAACAGTTGTTTTAATCCTATTTAAATTAATAAAGGTATAGATGACCCCCCAAAAATTCAAATTCTGCCATCGTTTACTCACACTTTAGTGTTCCAAACCTCTTTGACTTTCCTTCATCTGTTAAACACAAAAGAAGATATTTTGTAGAAAGCTGGAAACATGTCATTGACTTCTATAATATTTGTTCTTCCTTTTATGGATATCAATGTTTTTCAGCATTCTTCAAAATATCTTCTTTCGTATTCAACAGCAGAAAGAAACCTATAAAGGTTTATAACCTCTAGGATTGAGCAAATAGTGACCAAATTAAAGAGCCCCTAGTATGGGTTTTTGAAATTTACTTCCATGCAGTGTGTAACAGCTCTAAGTGAAGTGAAACATCCAGCTAAGGCTTAAATCTGAAAGTGCACTGTGTTTCAAACTATTGATTCATCTATAAAAGAGTCAACTCATAGTGGTTCAAATGAATCGCCGCTGTAATAAATCTTTAGCTATGTCAGCGTGACGTTGATACAGAACTCAATCCCCGCCCATTCGTTGCGCGTGCAGACCCGGGAGAATTAAAATCCTGGCCCCTCCCACAAACACTGTAGAAAAATAGACACTGCAGCAGATTCCGGTTGAATCAAGTCTCATAGACGCTGTGCTCTGAAGTGAGGGAAAGTTAGTGTTATTTTCCCTACTCAAAGATGAGTCTTTGAGGAGTCAGTGGTTGAAGTTTATTTTTGGAAAAATACCTCCGCATTATAGCCCCAGCCTTGTGCTCTGTTCCCGTCATTTTTCTGACGAGTGCTTCAGCAATCTACACGCTTACAACAGGGCATTCGTCTGCATTTGTCAAAGGAAGGATCAGAAAAGACTATATGGGACTTTGTCAGAGCTTCAGGAACTTTACGGTACACAGTTCATGGATCAGTTTCTTCCTCCATTTCACAAGTATAAGTAAGTGCGATTAAAATGGTTGCCTCCTTGTTTTCTCTAGCTTCCAAATTATGTATTTAATTGTGTTTTGTTACTTGTAACCGCTTGTGCTGTATCTGGTTAACTCTTTGTATTCTCATATTGCGTCTAATGCCACGTTGAAAACGCAGCGTGTGCCGCTTTGATACAGATTTAAATGCGTTTGTGAGCTTGTGATCCACTGCTGTTTGTCGTTGCTAGTGCCACTGTCAGCTGTTCCTACACGTGTGGCTGTCAAGTTTCAAAATAGTTCAGCTTTTGCTGCTATGTGTATTAATAGTGAATGTGTGTCGTTGATTTTACTTATGATGAAGAATAGAGTAATATGCTTAACTGCATTGCTTTAATGCACTCCTGCATTGGGCTCGTTCACACGTACACTCTGCACTCTGACTACTTCAAGACTACTTCTGTTGATAAGCCGTGGTGGGCATTTCTCTCTGTCTCGCACTGAACGCAGTCAACCAATCACAACAGACTAGGTCATCGGACCAATCGCTGCAGATTAGCATCGCGCTAAGGAGGTGTTTGGGAACAAATGAATCGCTGAACGAATCATATGGGAGTGGTTGGGATAATTAGGTAAAAATAAATGCATATTATAAGACAATGAATGTGTTTTTGACCTTGCATGCATATCAGACTGTTGTTGGAGACCCACAAAATCAAAATATGACCCTTTTTAATGTACAATAGGGGATCTTTAACATTTTTGGGTGAACTATCCCTTTAACAATCTAAAGCACAACGGTTTTATGTTTTACTGCACATAAACATCAGACATACATTATTCAAGAAACAGCAAAAATACTACAGACTGCTAGTAGAACATGGAAAATAGCTTACATCCATGCTGAAAAAAATAATGTAGGCTATTTCTTTTCCGATTTTAAACCATAGTAGCACAGAAACAGCAGTACTTGCTTGTTTCACATGCAGCACATCCATTTTTCAGCTGAGCAAAAAAAATATCTTCGAGCAAATGCGTTTAGTTACTGACTGTTCTCGATTAGGCAACCAGTAAGAACTATTTGAGTTCTCCTACAGATGTCTCTGAGATTTAAACAAGTTTAAAGAGATGAAACAGTGCTGACATTATTTAACAGCCTTGACACAGACAAGAGGACAATCACTACAGCATGATGAAAAGATTGAGTTAGAATATCTTTTGTAAATCACAGAAATTAAATAATTATGACAGAAATGTCAGACATTTCTTTTTTCATTGTTTTACATTATAAGGCCTGAATTAAAGCTACAATAACATATAACAGCAGTATTTTAGTTATTAAGCCTTTTAAGGTAAGTTACATAAAAGCTAGTTCAAAGTTCTTTCGTGGACTGTCCTTCAACTGGAATTCATATTAAATTGAACTGAATCAGCTTTAATTAAAACAAAAGCACACCAACATTCTACCACTACTCTGCTGCCTGTCTGATATGTTGAATATGTTCAACAATATGAAATATTATGTCTTTTTATTATTTTTTCTTCATACAGCTGCTTTGACACAATCTTGTGAAAGCGCTACAGAAATAAAGATGATTTGAATAGTATCATTGTAGTCTTTATTAAAAGAGCAGTTCACCTCAGGAAAGAAAATTCTGTTAATGTTTACAAACCCTCCATTTGTTCTAAACCTACGAGTTCCTTTCTCCATTGAACACAGATCCAAAAAATATGATATTTGAAAAATGTTAAAATCTGACTAGTTGATGATCACTATAGACTTTCATAGTAGAGAAAACAGACTATGCAAATCAATGGTGACTAGTCATTCTGGAAGTGTTCTCACTAGTTTCACTTTCTGGTTTCCTTTTAATCTTAGTTACAGTATCGACAACTATTTTCAATGAAAAGGCACTAAGCTCTGCCCGAAAAGTCGCTAAATGTCACTAGATTACATCATAATTCAATTTGCATATTACTGACATCATCACGTCCAACTGTTTCTGTTTGTTTAACAGTCTATGGTTAATAAAGGGCTATTTATATTTTTCACTATGCTTTATGTGTGCATGTCAATTTAACTAAATGTATTGCTGTTTAAATGCAGTATATCAGTATTGATGTGTAGTGAGTTTGCAGTAATCTCTCAGAAGTAATAATTTCAAACAAGTTCTGAAACTGTCATTAAAATCTCTCTGATTGTGAACAAGAAAAGAATAAATGGTCAAATTAAATTGTTAAATTAAAAAAAAGGAGAATCAGATCAGCTTGACTGTACAAGGAAAATACCTTACACTCATGGTGCTGAATCATTTGCCATTGGTTCGCAGAGGAGGATCTGCTCTCAGGCTGCAGGTGGGAGAGACTGCTGTCCTAGGACTGGGTCGCCTGTAAGTGCTCTAAGGCAGAGGTGGGGCCGATGGCATCACCTGTAGCTCATGGAGAAGAGTAGGAATGGTACAATATGGACACATCTATAAAAATATCCAGTAACACCCAAAAAAGTTGCTAGATTTGTTGCTAGTCGCTACTGGGGGGTCTGAAAAGTCATTAAATATAGCGATAAAGTCACTAAGTTGGCAACACTGGTGCGTTAAAGTCTATTTTTTCTGTATTTATTGTTTTTATTGGTTTCTTTTCATTCCTATTTTTACAAATATCTTTGTAGTCTTTAATCATTTTTATTTATGTAAAATACATATATTATACACTGTACAGTATCTGTAAAACTGAGTAGCACTGTATAACTGCCACAATCACCAGTGATCTAGCAGTTGCAGATCGGTAGAAAACTGCAAATCTTTCACAGAACTGGACTTCAAATCCCATCATGCACCTCACACACACACCAGTTCCAGTTATCTTCCTGGTTGCACACACACAGTTGGAAACGAATCATAGACTGATTCGACATGGACTATAGTCACCTCACACACGTATTGCTAAGTCTTTTTGAATGTTTGTCTGTAACATTACAAAGCGTACTCTACCCTACCCTGCCACTGCCCTAGCCTTGCTGTGCCATGTTTCCTGACCCTTGTTTTGTAGTGGTGGGCAAAGCAAGGCCTCATGAAACACTGAAAATGTTGAGGCAAATGTGTCGAAGCTTCAAAACATTTTGAAACCAGTCTCTACAATGACACCTAGTGGTCATTTTCATGTATTGCTCTGGAACAACTTCAGCAAAGAAACAGTTACGCATATTGAGCTATTAAACTTCACATTGTACAGTTGAAGTTTCAAGCGATTGTGCCACCACTAGGCTATTTGAGATAGTGATTTTTTTCAGACCCTGACAGTCATACGCAGATTCACCAGGTCTCGAAACGCTCCTAAAATAGCCGATGCTTTGAATTGCTTTAGTCATGTGACCTGGGACCTCACATATCAACGCTGCGTACGCACAAAAAACTTTGCGTACACCAGATTTCACGCTCACGTTTGGATTTACTAACGATGAAATGAACGTGAAAATGTGTGTTGGTCCACGCCAACTTCATGTCTGGCGTATGTGTATTTCTTGTGTGTGTTTGTTTTATTTCCATTGGCGACTCCTAGAGGCAATCATGTTAAGTTACACACTACAAAGTATTTTTGAGCCGTGCAATGCCAGCTGTATGGGACAGGATCATCCGCATGTCTAGCAGGTATATAAGGTTTCCATACCATGCAGTTGACCAGCCAAACATTAAAGCACAATTTGCAACGGTCGCCAGTTTTCCCAACGTAATTGGAGCGATCGACTGCACACGTATTGCGTTAAAGGCGCCATCTAGTTATATTGTCTCTGTCAATCAAACGGTGATGGGCAAGAATCGCACAACTAGCTCCAAGGTGTGCTATTTGCACTTAGCCTAAATAGACACTACAAAATTTTACACCCTTACATTGGACCATTTCTTTTTAATTCACTCACAGTCCGATGTTCAGACCCCACTGCGTTAACCGCGTCAGCTGAAAAATTTAGTCACGTGACCTGGGTGTTTTGAATCACCTTAGTCATGTGACCTGGGTTTTTCGGATCATGCTTCAATACAGTGTTTCGAGTCACTTGCACTTTGGGATCTCGACACTGTGTCGAAATGGCAGTTTTAAGTAAGCCATCCCTCTTGTTTTGTTCTTTGATTTTCGTGTTTGCCACCTGCATCGACCACTGCCTGTGACCATGCATGACTACGCTTTTAGAGTACTCACATGATACTGCTTGTTCTTGTTGACCATTGCCTGACTGTCTAGCTGTAAATAAACTGTGTTTGGACCCTCAACTCTGTTGTACCCTGACCCCATTGTTGCAATAATAGTCCAAAAAACAGACTAGTCATCAAATACACACAAATGAATGACTACACAAGTGAAGTCTGTCTAATTTGTCAGTTTAATGATGGGTCAATTTTTGGGCAATTGTTAGATTTTAGATGACAAGATTTCTATGTTTAAAAATAGAGAAAAAGAAACATAAAACTGCTTGCTGGGAGTATTTGCATACAGTAGTTAAACCACTGAAACAGCACAATTCTGCTCACCCACTTTAACATGAAATGTTGCATGAACTGTGCCACTGAACAACACTGCTCCGGCACATCCATCATCTCTTCCATTTTCTCATTTCTTATCCTTCTGAAAACTCATTTTCGCTCTGTGCAGTACGGCTCTGCCTCCATAGACTCTTCAGTGTTAGGTTGAAAAAGGAGGCACAAAGCAAATTTAAATGTAAATATCTGTGCCAGCAGTCCCAAAAGTACTGGAAACAACAGCAAAGGAGAACGATTATACGTAATACTCCAACTCAGACTTTAAAGGTTACTTTTCGGTTTGATATTACAAGCTGGGAATAAGTCAATACACGATTTCACCTCCTCTGGGTTATTCCTAACTATTTAAATATCATGGTGGAGATTAATAAGATGGAAATCGATGAAAACTGCAGTCTTGCTGTCTGCCATGCTTTGCAGTGCTATATCAATGTCAGCAGCTCCAGCATGAGAGATTGAAAAATGAACTGCTTTAAAAAATATACAATTTCAATTTGGACAGTGATTCACACTAACAAATACAAAAGAAAAAAAGAACTGTTTCAAAATGCTCATGGATATTTTATTGTTTATGTGTCCATATTTTTGAGCAGAGTTATCTCCAATAGCAGCACTTCTACAGTCCTAATTAATAGCAATAACAACATTTCAGTTTTGGAATATTATCATCTCTATAAACATTCTATAAATGAAAATAAAGACGGGGCTGTTGTGCTGTTTGCTGCAAATTAATCTGCAAGCAAACCAAAACTGTAATCAATTGAATAATCATAAATCTTATATTTTTACACTATATTGCTTGAGATCATGCATAATCAATTGTGTTTAACTGTTGTGTTGTGTTTAATCAATTTAATTTGAACTGTTAGTTAAAATGTGTTGTTTTAAAGGTGCATTTACCGTATATTCACACCGAAAGCGACGAGAGCGTCAAAGTAAGAAGTCATTCTTACTCATTCATTTTCAATGAGAGCCAGCGGCGATAAGTGGCGAGGAGCAGCGCGGCGCGTCTTCGCCGGTGTGGGCGTCGAGGAGAGTTGAAATCAAGTTAACTTTATGGTAATGAGCTATGACGTGGTTCAGCGGCAAGCAATCAGAATGAAGAAGTCCCCCTCTTGAGAGGAGTTCAGAGAACACAGACCTGTGAATTTTGGTTCCGACCACAGTTGTTCCCAAGAGTTTGATTATTGCGGTCCCCTGATTTTCAATTATTTACAATGTTTTCTCACAGGAACATGCATTAAATAAGTTACTGGCGAGTTACTGATGTGCATTAATGTTATATAATACATATATATATATATATATATATATATATATATATATATATATATATATATATATATATATATATATATATATATATATATATATCTTTTAAAAGCGGGAATCTCATGCGACAGTACAAAACAATATTATTGCTGCTTCAGGATATTTCAGACATATGGACACATTGGATAATTCAGTGGAGCAAAGCTAGACGAATTGCAACTTGATCTTTCGTTATTAAATGGATTTGATAAGAAGTGTGCAACATTTTCACGCTAGAAAGCATGTTTTATACAGAAATGTAACTGATATGCTGCAATGGCCCCTATAAATATGATATCAATGTAGCGAATTTTGACGCTCTCGCCGCCGGAGCTGAAGGCAGACAGCGTTGTCGCCAGGGCGGCCAGAGCGACCTTGGACATTCTCACCGCTTTCGGTGTGAACGCACAGATCGAAAAATGTTGTTGTTGTGCTGGTTGAAAGTCTACTCCAATAGTAATGATTAAAATAAATGATCTAAATGTATTTATATGTATTTTTATATTCTGTATTAGGCATAAGACTAAAAAATGTTCATACAATTAAAAATTGCTGGGCCGACAATTCCCATAATTCTCATAAGTAACCCAAACTGTCTGCAAGCAAATGTAGATTTGTACAACTGCGCATCTCTGTTCAAGCAGATCCGCCGATGTGCATGCATGCAAGCCGCAGTCATGTGGACACAAGTGACAGCAGTAAAAACAAATGCTGAATCAAAACTTTGTAAAATCCTGAATCATTATTGGAGTTACTTTTGCATGCTGGAGGAAGAATGACACCATGGGTTAAGTATTTCTTTTAGACAGGTGATGTTATGGTTTAAAACTATTTTAGGATTGTAGATTTTGTTGTTTTATGAATGTGTTATATGCACGAAAGTGTTGTTCAGCCACTAAAATATTCCGGCGAATGATTGATGTGACTTTTTTCAGTTTCATAAGTTACCTTTTGCAGCATCGATAATGTTGATTTTAATTTAGTTAAACAACAAAACATAAGTAAATAGCGCTATTCCACCTAGCCTGCTTTACTGAGGTGAAGTTGGTTTTATATTCACATTGGATCATTTTTGAACAATAACAGCCTGTGATGCACTCCCTATATTGTTGACCACTACTCTGAATAATTGGTCTGAAATAACATGTAAGTATGGCTTAGTAATAAGTAATTCCTGCACGTCGCCAACCAACCACTAAGCATACAGTAGTTACTTTAGTACAAAGTGTATGAGAGAGTGAGACCAGCAATCCTTGCATGTACACGTGAAAATGTGAAAACCTGCTCAATATAATACAGTTTTTTGTTCAGAATTGTAGAATTATAAAATACAATAAAGTTTTCTAACTGGCGAACGACATGATCTAGTGGGTCTCTGTCATCTTTAATGTGCACGTTGACGATTTCAGGAGGTGTGCTTTGGATGGCAAGTTAGTATTTAGGCAGATCACATACTGCACTTTTAAGATTTATTTCTGACATTTTTGCCTTTGATATTTGTAGGACTAATGTACAATACTTACAAACATTTGTTGTTGTTGTTGTTATTGTTTTAACAAAAAAATATTCATTCATTAATTTTCCTTCGGCTTAGTCCCTTTATTCATGAAGGGTCTCCACACCGGAATAAACAACCAACTTATCCAGCATATGTTTTTACACAGCAAATGACCTTCCTGTTGCAACCCAGTACTGGGAAACACACATACACTCTCACATGCACTACAAGCAATTTAGCTTATTCAATTCACCTATACCACAAATCTGGAGCACCTGGAGGAAACCCACGCGAACACAGGGAGAATATGCAAATTCCACACAGAAATGCCTACTGACCCAGCCGGGACTCGAAACAGTAACCTTCTTGCTGTCAGGCAACAGTGCTAACCACTGAGCAACGATGTTGCCCCCATTACACCCCATTTTGAGAATAAATATTTTTATCCATTTCTAAGTAAATAAAGGTAATATATTTTGGTGCAATCATATAATTTTGTTTCTCTTGATTTTTGCTCTTTTATTTATCAATATTTTTCTTATAAAATCATAACATATACATTTGGGCTATTAAATGTTTGACTTGATCATTATTTTGTTAGATTAGCTCCAGATTTGGCTTCAGTACTGACTAATCTAATGTAAAGTTGAAGTCAGAATTATTAGCCCCCCTGAATTATTAGCCCCCCCTGTTTATTTTTTTCCCCAATTTCTGTTTAGCGGAGAGAAGATTTTTTCAGCACATTTCTAAACATAATAGTTTTAATAACTCATCTTTAATAACTGATTTATTTTATCTTTGCTATGATGACAGTAAATTTTACTAGACATTTTTCAAGACACTTCTATACAGGGCGACGCAGTGGCGCAGTTGGTAGTGCTGTCGCCTCACAGCAAGAAGGTTGCTGATTCGAGCCTCGGCTGGGTCAGTTGGCTTTTCTGTGTGGAGTTTGCATGTTCTCCCTGCATTCCCGTGGGTTTCCTCCGGGTGCTCCGGTTTCCCTCACAGTCCAAAAACATGCGGTACAGGTGAATTGGGTAGGCTAAATTGTCTGTAGTGTATGAGTGTGAATAAGTGTGTATGTGTTTCCCATTGATGATAAAACAAATGCTGGATAAGTTGGCGATTCATTCTGCTGTGGCGACCCCAGATTAATAAAGGGACTAAGCCGAAAAGAAAATGAATGAATGAATGAACTTCTATACAGCTTAAAGTGACATTTAAAAGCTTAAATAGGTTAATTAGGGTAACTAGGCAGGTTAGGGTAATTAGGCAAGTTATTGTATAATGATGGTTTGTTCTGTAGACTATCGAAAAATATATAGCTTAAAGGGGCTAATAATTTTAACCTTATAATGTTTTTTTTTTTTTTTATTAAAAACTGCTTTTATTCTAGCTGAAATAAAACAAATAAGACTTTCTCCAGAAGAAAAAATATTATCAGATATACTGTGAAAATTTCACTGCTCTGTTAAACATCATTTGGGAAATATTTAAAAAGAAAAAAATTCAGAAGGGGGGGGGGGGGGGGGGGTAATGGTTGGGGCTAATAATACACAAATATATTATTGTAAATCACCTAATAGAAAAAAAAATATCTTTCTAATAAATGCTGAGAAAAAAATAAAATATATTTTTATAACTGAAGCTGTTTAGCAAAATATTTCATGTATGTGTGTATTCTAAGACCGTTTCTCTTACACACAGAACATTATTAGAACATGGAATGTGCGGAATGTCATTGTGATGACATCACACGCTGCAGTCCAGGCAGCAGGTATATAACTTGCCTTCATAAGCTCAGAACAAGCAACAGTCAACAGTAGCATTATCTGAAACAGAGCAGTGACTCCTACTGATAAAATACCTGGCTGTATTTCAGAATATTATGATCCAGCCAAGATGGTTAACAATATCCCCACAGTCATTCTGCTTGTTATCATTGTTGAAGAAAATGAATTTATTATTTTTCCATCATTTCAACATGAGCATCGGCAAATAGACCTACCAGGAATACACATACCACGTCAACACGGAGACCTTTTTCTAGGGCTGATTCAAACACTTCTCCATCAGCTTGCTGTTCAGTACCCCACTGCACCTACTAGGGAGTTCAATCCGCTGCTTTCCGTGCTAACCTTGAATGCAGATGCCTTTGGCGTGACTCTGGGGTCTTCAGGTGATTCGTTTCACATTGGGTTTTTTCCTCTGTTTAACCCACCTGCATCTATGAGTGAGCCTAGCTCAGACAATGAACAGCATGGATCTTCTCACCTGCTTGTCAATAGTGAGGACAGGCCTGGTCAATTTCCAATGAGTGAGTCCGGCATTAATGATGAACAGCCTGGGCCTTCTCAACTGGCTGTCAATAGTAAGGCCAGACCTGATCAATTACCAATGAGTGAATCCAGCACTGTTGATGAACAGCCTGGACCTTCTCACATCAGTGAGAGCAGAACAGAAGAGTCCAGAAAACCTTCTGACCAAACTTCAGACAGTCAGGCTGAGATTACACAGGGTGTTAAAAGAAAAAGGACAAGTTCTGGCAGATCAGAAAACCGAAAATGGAAAAGAATAAAATTCAACCACAGCTCTGATTTGGATTCCTTCAACTCATTTGGAACATTTGGAGAACAAAGCAGGGATAATGATGGGCCTGGACCTTCTCAGAGAGATAATGGGGAGATCAGGGAATTTGCAGACCAAAGGTCAGACAGCCAGGGTGAGGTGAGGCAGGCTGCTAAAAGAAATCAGAAGAGGATGAAATCAGACCATCATTCCGATTCAGAAAATGAACAGCCTGGACCCTCTAACCTGGTCAACAACACTAAGAGCAGATCAAGTGAATCCTGAACATCTGCAGATCAAAGAATAGGAAAGCAGACTGAGCCCAGACAAGGTGTCAAAAGAAAACGAAAGACTTCTGGCAATCAGAAAGCAGAGGACAGAAAAGATGACAGCTGTCATTCCGATTAAAGTAGTTTTCAGATGCTGATATTTTTATTTATTTATTTGTCCGTTTGCTTGTTTTTTGTCCATCACCATGTCTCTTTAGGGTTGAGATGCCATGAGGGGGCTGAAGACAAATATCACTCCCACAAACACACATTGTAAGACAATTTGTAAAAAAAAAAAAACGTTATTGTATACACATAGCCGGCCCCACCGCCACTAGGGGGCCCCCACAACCCAAAGTGGTCTGAGCCATTTCCTTGCTGAAATAATTTTTATTTGCATTTTACAAATTATCTTCATTGACAGTTCTTTAGTACTTTAATATTTATAAGTTTTCACTGAACACAACAAAATCATCATAATTGTATTAAAGTTGAAGTAGTTTTTGTCTGGGCAGCACGGATGCGCAGTGGGTAGCACAATCGCCTCACAGCAAGAAGGTCGTTAGTTCGAACACTAGGGTCAGTTGGCATTTCTGTGTGGAGTTTGCATGTTCTCCCCTTGTTTGCATGGGTTTCCTCCAGGTGCTCTGGTTTCCGCCACAAGTCCAAAAACATGTGGTATAGGTGTATTGGGTAAGCTAAATTGTCCGTAGTGTGTGAGTGTGAATGAGTGTGTATAGATGTTTCCCAGTGATGGGTTGAAGCTGGAAGGGCATCCACTGTGTAAAACATATGCTGGATAAGTTGACGGTTCATTCTACTGTGGCGACCCCTGATTAATAAAGGGACTAAGCCGAAAAGAAAATTAATGAATGAATAGTTTTTGTGTGAATGTCACCTGATCAACAAGAAGCTTGCAGCATCTAATTTCTCATAAGCGTTCTGCTTAGGGCCCCCAAATGTAAAGGGCCGGCCCTGTGTATACATTTTATACATTGTTTTTCACAAAAAGAGGTTTACTTTAGAGCTGTGAACCTACACTGGTTTCACGGTTCGGTTCGGTTATGATTATCATGCCATCAAATCAGTTCAATTCGATATCTCGGTGCATCACTGTGCATTGACGATGCTTTCCATACACAGTTTTATATTTTCTTCACAGCAGCAATTCTTGTATTAAAATGTATAAATATATTTATATTTATATACTATTTGTAATACAATTTTGTCATTTAATAGAAACTGTCAGATATATGTGAGATATATAACTGTACCTTTAAACAACACGAGCATTTATAGCAAATAATATAAACAAGTATAAATATCCCGCTCGCTTTCTGATCCTTGTCTAAGTTCTCTTACACCCCTTTGATTGGTCACATGCTTAACAAAAAGTGCTGCGACTGGCTCTTGCGCGCTGCGCTCCTCACAGATGAATGGCACTGATAAGTGGCAGCGGCGATCACAGCTGATCCATGATAGACACGGTGGAGAAAACTCTGCAGGCACGCGCTCATGTGTGTATCCAGAAGTATCGCTGTAACAGCAGAGAGGAGAGGTAAATTAACGCCAGCAAATGGAGTTTTTATTCTCTCAATCGCAGTGAAATAGGGGAATCTGCTATAAGTGTCAGTGAAAGACTGATCCAGCAAACACACACACAGTGAAATTTCTGCATTTTTAAGTAGCTGGAGCATTGTAAATACTCTCGCTCGCATCTCTCGCCATAGTTAATTTGTAAATGAATCAAGCTACGGCAACATAGCGCATATGAGACAAATGACGTTGGTACATAATAACCGGTTATGATTATTACTGAACCCATACCAAATTGTCCGCATGTGCATCCCGGTGCACCAAAGAAACAATTAATTTTGACACCCCTAGTTTACTTTCCGAAGACTTTTTTATCTTATTCCAAAAAAGAATTACAAACATGAATAAATTGTGTGTGCATTTGATGAAAGAATAAACAATAATACCAATAATCAGATTTTAATACAATTAAGACAATATTTAAAATTAAATTGTACCCCTACCCCTTCCCCTTCCCCTTCCTC
Source organism: Danio aesculapii (assembly GCF_903798145.1). NCBI lineage: Eukaryota > Metazoa > Chordata > Actinopteri > Cypriniformes > Danionidae > Danio > Danio aesculapii. The sequence goes on from NC_079457.1 coordinate 38,224,016, forward strand.
TTCCCGTTGGCCCTTAAAACCGAGGGTAAAGTGAAGATCGTAACTATACTGTGCATTTACACAGTGGCCATTTTCATCTATGTAAACACACCAAAAACAACATTAACATTAAAGCAGACACTGTAAAAAGCCACTAGACATTACTGACAGGGTATTCAAGTATCATCGAGTAACAGAATGTTGTGGGACTGCTATACAAGAGTTATTATTATGGATTATATCTGAACTATTATGGATTTTATCTGAATTACACTGTTTTAATTTACTATGATCTTTTATGTGAAGCTGCTTTGACACAATCTCATTGTTCTGAATCTTCACGGTTATGAATATATTAAAACATATGCTTGTTTGTTGTATAAATTCATAATAATGACAAAAAATGCTAATTTGTGGATCTCCTTACTTCCATGTGCAGCGATCCTGCTTACCCCTTGGTTTCGAGTGTGGTCCTGAAAAATCTTTGTTCGAAGGGCTATCTATCCCTTCTCCTTAGCCCTATGGCTTCAAGCTAAAGAAAATTAGGACACCCCTGCCCATTCACGGGAACACGCAAAACAAGGGATAGGGTTAAGGGGAAGGGCTAAGGGGAAGAATTGGGAGTGGGCCTAAGAGTCTATCAAGTAAACAGCAATTTTTGATTAATCTGACTAAAATCATAATCGCACTAAACGGAAATTAAATTAAGACATGTGGAGTATGCAGCCTGATCTCATGAGAAATAGTAAGTATTTTACATTTTGTCATTTTAGTGGCTAATTCGTACGAATTCGAGTTCAGTTGTATAAAAATGTACAATTTTAAAAAGGAGGCGTGGCACCCAACCCCACCCCTAAATCCAACCGTCATTAGGTGATGAGCAAATTGTACTAAATTGCACAAAATAGATTGTACAAATTCATTCGAATTAGCCACTAAATCAAAAAGTTACGAATTGCCTTGAGATTGCATTTGGAGTGTGCCGATTTCAGTCGCATTACTTAAGTGCAGTACAGACATGTAAACACTGCAATCAAACTATTACTGTCATGTAGTATTTGCCACATTTTGTGACAGGATATTCTATACACACATGGCTGTTTGACACTATTCTCTGCACCTACCGAGTTAGTGAAGGACCAGAGACAGCTGCATCGTGAAATGCGGAGGTTTTTTCCTGTACAGTATGCGGTCTCAAATTCCAATAAAACAACACTCTTCCAGCAGTTCATACTCACATCCAATATCTCGTTTGTCACGGGGGCGTGCATAAAATGTTCCTGAGCAAAATGCATGGTGAACGCAATAGTGTTAATCGAATTATGTGCTATAACATGTAAAACAGGATCATGAAAGGAACATTTAAAAAGCAACTCATGTAAACACCATCATATTATTGTCTTATTCAGATTAAGGCAAATAATTTAATTATTGATGTCCAGGTAATCGTAATCAATGTCTTGATTTTACTGTCTTATTACTATAGATGCTCTGATTGATCAGCTAGGAATCACTTTTGGCCGCTAATCACATTTCATGACACAACCAGTACTCATTAAACTTAGTCAATCTCACAAATCAATTGCAATTTCATTGTTTACAAGTTTACAAGCAGAGAAAGACACATGCTTCTGGCATGGTTCGAACACATCAGGGTAAAGCTCAATTTATACCACAAGCAAAACAGAGCCACAAAGCAGTAATGTCCCATTCATTTTCAAGCTTATGACTTCCAGTCTAAAGAGTGACTTGACAGTGACTACATTTACATGGAAATCAGCAATCAAATGATTTGCCTTAATCTACAGTAAGTAAGACAATAAAATAATTAAGATGTTTAGATGAGTTGCTTTTTGAACGCTTCTTTAATGATTCTGTTTTACAGACTATAGCACACAATTCAATTAATGTCATTGCGTGTTCCTCTGGAGTTTCGTGTAATTTCCGGTGTTTCATTTTTAATTTGACGACTTTAACTGCAGTTTGGCACTTTCATTTTCATTTCAAGATCATTTCATGCATGCCCCCAGTGACAAACGAGATATTGGACGTGGGTATTAACTGCTATAAGAGTGTTGTTTTAATGGAAATTGATACCGCACGGTGTCTGGGAAAAGAACTCAGCATTTCACGATACTATGGGTACTAGCCTTGCTGACTGGGCATGGGGACGGTAAACGATTTCAAGGTAAACCGCGGTTTGGAAAAGTCAAGTTTTTAAAACAGCCAAAATTTTCTGCTATACCATTCCTAAGGTATGTGTACAATTTTTTTATTTACATTTTTTATTCATTTATTTTTCAACAGTATCTCCCACAGAAAAAGTATCCAAACATGCTTTTTTTATTTAGTAAAGAAATCTGTGTTTTCGAAACTAATGAAGACAGCAGAAGTCAATGATTCTTTTGAATTATTTAGCCTGACATGTTTACTGCTCCAAAATATTTTTAATGTATAATTAAATAAATATATAAAATATATTGTGTTTAAAGGGGAAAAAGTTCTGTTTTTTTACTCAGACATAATATGTTTTAGACCAGGAATCACAATATCGTCAAACCGTGATATTATTATCCAAGGTTATCATACCATCAGAATCTTATACTGGCCCATGCCTAATGCTGAATCCATCCAAAATGATTTCATGAAACCAAACAAACTGGTGTTTTCACTTCTGCCAAAGATATGTACCCACAATGGAAAAAACTATGCATTGTTGCCCAATAACTGCTCACATGAAACACTTTACGTACCAGTTTTCCTCAAATGTTTGTTTAGCACCAAGAAAAACAAAACATTGGACACATAAGAGAGTAAACAGGATTTACAAATGTAACTAGGCAAACAGTAATGGGAACGCCTATTTGTGACCTCAACTGTCAGCCACTGGCAAAAACAGGTGATAAATGGTGTGTTCCAAATGGGTATATAGTCCTTTGAAGGACACTTTGAATTGACAACAATCATGGCTGCCATATTGATGTGTAGCTCCAAACCCGAAATGCTCAAATCTGGCCAATACAAAATTTGTTAGGTTAAATGATTAGGGCAGTAAAGATACCTCAAGTTCACATCAAAGCATGTGTCCATTCCTCTCTCCCTCACAAACACGCACTGCACTTTGCTGCTAGTATGTATGTTTGCACCTGTTGTCACAGCCGATTCACATGGAGCATCAGCATCAACAATTCCCATTCACTTTGAATGGGTGACAACAAGTGCTGCCAAACTGAATTTCTCAACTTTTCAAGCGCCAACGGAAAAGCAGCCAATCAGATTGCGCAGTTACCCCAGCTCAGACAGTAGACAATTGCGTTCATACAGTTTAGTAGCGGTAAACGGAGGCTCGATTTAAAATCTACTTCCAGTACCTCAACAAATCATACCTGCATGCTTGTCAGGAAGATTATAGAAGTACCTGACACATGCAATTTTTTGGTATATTTATGTATGTATGGATGGATGGATGGATGGATGAATGATTGGATGCATGTTTGATGTTGTTTTACCCATAACAGAACCTGCAAGATGTCAGACCAGTGTTTAATTTGAGCCGGATCTTGCCGGATCCTGTTCCGGGAAATGTCAGATATTCGTGATTTGCATTCCAGTATTTATTTTAATTGATTCGGCACTTACTTGTGCATGGTGAATATCTGCATGTGTGTGTGTGTGTGTGTGTGTGTGTGTGTGTGTGTGTGTGTGTGTGTGTGTGTGTGTGTGTGTGTGCGTGTGTGTGTGTGTGTCCAAGCTGTGTGGATTGTGTGTGCATGTATATGATAGTGTCACCATGCGCAAGTTAAGGCATGTTTAACTACTGGCCCTCAACCATATTTGCAGCCAGTCATCTTTCTTTTGTTTACAATCACTCTCATAGGTTGGTGATTGTTTCATGCGCAGACAGCAGCAAAAATAAATAATGGCATAGTGGGCAACCTAAATAATATTTGTATTTTCAAAACGGCAAAGAGGCAGTCACGCATATTTTCTTTTATTTTTTTTAACCACGAGTTAATCTGATAATGAGTCTGAGCAAAAGCGATCTCAAAAAAATGAAACTGCACGGATGGACCAGGATAGCGGGAGACAGAAGCAAAGCGAGTCAAGTCAGCCAGAAAACATGATGAAAGAGGACACTGGGCTCTTCTTGAAGATTAAATACACTGAGTCATTTGATTATCTTTGTCAGTGTCAGTAAACTGAATAGTGATGTTTCATAAGATTTATGTGTGTGGCTACATGTTTGTTTTTATCCATAATTGACCCATAACGTTATATTGCACAAAATAAAAAAAGACCTTTCAGAAATGTGATGATTTTTTTGCGCTATCATCGTTTAATAACGTCATGTTCCGGGGAAACTGAAATTGTGTGGTGGATGTAGGTCAAGATAACTTTTATTTTCCGGTTTTGTTCTGGAAATTATTCATTTACAAATTAAGCACTGTGTAAGACCATACAAAAAATTAACCGTATTAATAAATGATATGTAAAATTAATGTTTAACTAATAACAAAATAAACACTCTTTAATTAAAATAGTATTTAAAATATTTTTAAGATCCTGTATAGCACATTTGAAGACTGGTTCTCTATTAAACCTTATGAAAATGTTGTATTTATAGCACCAAAAAGAGTTTTGATATTGTTTCAAGCTGAAGAACCCTAATTTGGTATCATTTTTTTAATAAGAGAGAAAAACATTATCTATAGACTTTGTTTTTTATGGGTTTAATTGTCTTTAATTATTATTAATGGTTAAAATGATGTCATTTTTTTTTTACTAAGGACAATCTACTAATTTCCTCATAAAACAAACACGGCTTTAAAACAACATAAATAAAGCTCTTCCACTTTACTGGATTACAGTAGACATCCATCGTAGTGCAAAACAGCCTCCTCTGTGTCAGGTTAAACTCTACAGATGGTCAAACACATCCTTGGGGAAACATTCTCACCAGTGATTATAAACAATTGGTTTGTTTCCCCATGGACAGGTTTTTGTTTTCCCAGCCAACTAAACTTAATTGAGCCAAAGAAGAGCTTAATAAATGCTTAAATCAGGTGTGCAACCAGTGGACTCGAACTAAATAACATGCCTTGTGCCTGCAGGACAAAACACTTCAAACTGACAAGAGACTGAGCTGCATTTACCTACTACATGAACAGAGTTTCCCCTCGTGACTCACTTAAGAGTGCACGGAATGTGAATGTAATTAAATCTGCACTGTTATTAAGATTATCTCAGTAATTAGATCTTATTAATATTCCAAAATTTGAATTTTTAATAATGTAATAATCCTAAAAAGGCAATAATTACCTTTTTTGGGCTAATTCAATATAATTTTTACATTTTTATTGCTGATAAACCACACTGAAACATTCAAGCAGTACTTCGTTCAATTAAAAATGTCTCTTTCATTTCAGTTTAATATTATGTTTAATTTTTAATATAATTTTTTTATTAAGTAATATATTTTAAGTTTAAAACATAGTTAAATATAAATGTTTTTGATTAAGAGCTCAACTATTAAAAATAACTAATAAAATTTATATAAAAAAAATATTTGTTTTGACCAATGTGAAATGTTAAAGGATATTCACACAGGTCACTGCATGTGAATTAAACAGAAACTCGCTTTGTACTTTCATGGACTTAAAAAATATTGCTTAAGGAAAAGGATATATTTTTCATAGGCTCAAGTGATCAAATTTAATTATGAAATCATTACCCTATTTTTTTTTTAATTGGATGAATAAACATTTTATAAGAATTGTTGTTTTAATTAAAGCTATATCTTCTTGTTTAAAACTAAAAGACATTTCAAATGAATTGACTTTCTTCAACAAGACAAAAATGCTTTGTACCAGGTTATATAAAATTGTTCTCATGGAGACAGAAAGTATTATTTAAGGCAAATGACTTCATTGGTTCCAGTGATACAATTTACATGTAAACCTTTACCCTATTTTTTTTTTAATTGGATGAATGAAAGCTTTTTTTCCAGTGCAAAAAGTCATATTAAAATTGTATTCAACGTTATCTAAATCAATAGCTAAACTTTAAAACAATAAAAATAATAGGCTAAGAGGCTTTGAGAGATTTTCTATTAGAGATTTTCATTGTGAGGTGTGAGTTTGTGGCCTACGATCAATAAATAAACATCGTTACGATTTTACAGTATAAAGACCAAGTCGTTATTTTAATGGATGGAGTTTACGGATTGTACCATGTCATAAGCATGAGGTGACAGTGTCTAGATTGCAAGCCTCTTTTTTTCAGGAATGTAATGTTGATCAGGTAGCCTTTTCTCCTGTTCAGTCCAAACTTCCCAAGGTAACACAACAAACCTCATTAACCACATTAAAAGCCATCACAAAGTGGCTGTCGTCAGTGGGTTAATGAGCTCAGGAGAAGTCTGCTTTGCATTTTTCTATGCATTACTAACATAAAACAGACAACATTTGTTTTCTAAATTAACCAATTATTTGCGGAGATTCAGCAGTTTTTTTTTCTGACGCTTTGCCAGTCATGTTGACAGAAGACTTTCGCTGGAATTTTGGCCCTGTTCACACGGGTATTCAAGTTCATTTTCATCAATCTGAGGCGACATTTATCATTTACAAAAAAAAAAAAAGTAATTAAAAGTTTCAAATCAATTAAACTCACTTTAAAAGACTAGGCGAAGGTGCTCTCCAGCGGCGAAGTTCCCGGCAGAGTAGCGAGTGAAAAAAAATGTGCAGGAATCGGACAAGAGGAATTGAAATTTAATTAATAGCCCCTTTGAGCCACTTTTTTCGATAGCCTACAGAACAAACCATCATCATACAATAACTTTCCTAATTACCCTAACCTGCCTAGTTAACCTAATTAATCTAGTTAAGCCTTTAAATGTCACTTTAAGCTTTATAGAAGTGTCTTGAAAAACATCTAGTAAAATATCATTTACTGTCATCATGGCAAAGATAAAATAAATCAGTTATTAGAAAATGAGTAATTAAAACTATTATGTTTAGAAATGTGTTGAAAAAATCTTCACGTGACTAATAATTCGGGGGGCTAATAATTCTGACTTCAACTGTATATATAAAATCAAATAGCATATATTATATTATATATACAGTTGAAGTCAGAATTTTTAGCCCCCTGTTAATTTTTTCCCCAATTTCTGTTTAAAGGAGAGAAGAATTCTTCAACCCAAATGGGTAATATTTAAAAAAATGGTTTTAAAATATTAAAAACTGCTTTTATTCTAGCCGGAATATAACAAATAAGACTTTCTTCGGGAGAAAAAATACTGTGAAAATGTTCTTGCTCTGTTAATCATTATTTGGGAAAAAATTTAAAAAGAAAAAAAAATTCAAAGGGGGGCTAATAATTCTGACTTCAACTGTACATATATAATAAAAGTTAACCAAAAGAATAATCGCCATTATTAATTGTGATTAACATTTTGACCAAATTAATCATGATGATTATTATTTCTGTTATCGTGCAGCCCTATTAACATTCAATATCAATCAAATATAACAATTTTAATACAGCATAAAACAGATAGAACATCTATATCTTTTAACTATAGCCACACAAGATTTTTCTACCACTTTTAAAAATTCTAAATTCATGTTTAAGTCAATGTGGTATTTCCAGAGTCTTTGTTTTTGGAGATGTTAGTGGAATTGTGTAGCAATTTCAGAGTATAGACCATTCTGAGGGATGTAAACAAAAACAATAGTCCCAACGTACTTCTTGTTTTACATTTTTAATTTCTAAAGCTTTCAAGAATCCAAAAAGAGCCACACATTGATAAATAATGTTATGATAGCTGTTTTAACATTAAGTTATGATTGAATTGCCTCTTGTTACAGTTATGAAATAGTTTGATAGCAAGCAGAAAACGTTCATGGGCCAATGACATGACCACATTGAAATGGCTTATAATTTGATTTTCAGAGCATGCATTATTCATAGACGTGTACATAAGAACAATCTTTTTGTTTTTTTACTATACCACTGATCAAATTCAGAGCACATGAAACATTACAACCACAGAGTTGTCTTGAAATCGAAAACTGTTTAGTAAGTTGCAACCTGTGGTCTGAATGCAAATCAGGGGGGGGGGGGGGGGTTGACACCAGCAGGCTCTTCCCTCTCCCTCTGTCACTATGATAACATTACAACTGAGCAATTTCTCTGTCTGACACGTGCGGTATGGCCTGAGACAGAGAGATTCTCTGGAGAGGGGAAGAGAGAGGGACAGGTGCCACGATGTGTCAGAGCGCGCCATGAGATTCAATCAAACTCAATCATTCTGCTCAGCACTGCTACCATCTGACTGGTAAACATGAATACTTCTGCAGCCGTGCTCATCTATATCATAAATCTGGTCCATCTCAGTTTCACTCTGGACAACACAGGGGAAAACAAGAAAAGGCATCATTTGAAAAAGTTATATGGCTGCAGAGATGTTTCTCAAATTTCTTGCCACAAAAAAGAACAGAAAAGGCTATGCAGGTCCAAATAAAAATGGGTAAAAAAAATCCCATGCACAATCTAAACATGTGGTGCCATGATTTTATTGTTAAGTATTATCTGCACTTTTTTGACATTGCTATTACATAACATATTATATAACAAATGTGTTTTCATGCTCAGTCAATCCTTCTTTTTAAAACATTGCTTTTTTTCAGGTGGCCCAAACTTGACTTCAACGTTAAAAATAGATGCTATAATATTGGGTGGTTTTGTGTTTATTAGTACAGTCAACATGACTGGATTTGATGACAAGTGTTTGTTTAATGCAGGGCAGAACTCCAAGGTTAGCAATTCCCCATTCAAACAATTGTTGATTTCAGTTGAATTAATTTTAATCAAAATCATTAATTCATTTTCCTTCCGCTTAGGGTGCTTTCACACCTGTGGATCGATTATTTTGCTCTGAAACAGGGATTAAAATTGTTACATTGTTCTTGGTGTGATTCGTTTTCAAACGGCAAAGTTTCTAAACGGACTAAAATAGCTAAAACAAGGCACGTGCGAGTAATCCTCACCTTGGTTGAGTTTCACGGTTTATTTTGCAGAGTCCCGCTCAGCAATAAGACATTATAAGCAAAAAGCTGTGCTTTAATTTTGAATGGGGACACAAACAGACATCGTCACCAGTTATAAATCAAGACATCTGACATTAAAGCAAATTTACCGGAATGACATCTTGCCCTACTCATAATTCTCTCTTCATATAGCCGTATATATCCCTATTACATATCCATAATACACTGTGATTTAGCCTTGTTTGGATCGTATTGCTTTCTCACTACAATCGATCTGCTCCAGAGTTCGTTTCAATCGAACCGAGACCACCTCATTCAGGCGATCTCGGACAAATTGTATCCGAGCGTGATTGCTGGATTCACATATGTCAAATGAACCGTGCTAACTGGGGAAAGTTCTAAAGGCAGGTTCCGAAATAAAAGTCTAGGTGTGAAAGTACTCCTAAGGGGGTCGCACATCAGAAGCACCACTTGGCGATGCGCTGCGTCGTGCCACGCAGCACCACACATTTCAGAATTCTTCACATAGATTTCTATCAGGCTACGCACACCAGCGCCGTAAGTTGGTGGCTGTCCGCGGCGCCCAGCCATGACTAAGTATACTTTTCATATTTCTGCCGCACCACAGAGCGCCATCTGAAAACTTTCATTAAACCTTAACATGCTAATGTGCCCGCTGTGATGTGGCGCCTAGCGGCACATCCGGTGTGTGACTTGCATTAGTCTCTATTTTAGAGGTCGCCACATCGGAATGAACCGCCAACAATTCCAGCATATGTTTTACTCAGCAGATGCCCTTCCAGCCACAATCCAGTATTGGGAAACACCCATACACACACTATGGACAATTTAGTTAATTCAATTCACCTGTACCGCATGTCTTCGAACTGTGGGAGAAACTGGAGCACCCGAAGGAAACCCATTTTCCAACACGAGAAGTACATGCAAAGTCCACACAGAAGTGCCAACTGGCCCAGCCAGAACCAGCGACTTTCTTGCTGAGGCGACAGTGCCTGAGCCACGCTGAGCTACTCTGCCACCCTTTAGTCAAAATTTTCTTGTTAAATGTTATATAAAATGTTTATTAAATGAGTTGTAATGTATGTATTGTATAAACAAAACCTGCATTCTGTATCCATCCAAATGAAAGTGTGTATTGTGTAAACAAGGTAGTGAAAAACATTTTACTTATTTTTTAGGGGTTGAAAGTTAATCTGTAAATATTAGCCACGTAGGTAAAGACAGGGTAAAAAAAGTATGCTATAGAATGTAAATCTGGATATGCCTTAGCCTAGCCTAATTATAAGAGTTCAGTACATGGAAATTACATAACACAGGCCCCAAAACAGCATTGTTTTCACATTCTAAGCTTGTTTTATTTGTGCTTTGATTGTGGGACTCTTATTATTCAATCAGAGCTGAGCTCATTAATATTCACGACCATGCCAAATATGGTCAAAACCAAGCATTTCATACTAGGGATAAGTAATCTGGTAATAAATGAAAATCTAACACTGTTTCTGAAGATTTTTAAATTATATTTACTTAAGCCACATACCTGCTATGCATATATCTGATGTAGAGACCAATTTGACACATTGAGTAAATGCACTCTAAGGCAATTACAAGTTATCTATTGCATTTTCATTATTAATGCCGCCTTTAGTAAACCTGTGTAATTATTTCCTTTTTTTCATAACAATAGTTTGTCCCTTTTGATTTTTGCTGGGTGGCCATGTGATCCAAATTTGGTAGTAAAATAATAATAATAATAAACTAAATTTAAACAAACTCACCAATGGGTAACAATTAAACTTCAATGCATACATAAAATCAACAATCCAATTGAATAAGAAAAATACAATCACACTCTTAAATCCGCATAATTTCCTATATCATTCACATCCATGTGGGAGTCAGGCTCCGCAAACAACATCTGATAACACTGACCTTATTAAAAACACCAATTTATGTGAACATTTCATTCGGTATTGATAAGATCTCTGAATCTGAGGCACAAGCATAGCACAAAAGAGGTGGTAAAAACACAATATATGGTGTATTTTAGCATGTCCTTGTTGGCTATGGTGTGTGTGTGTGTGTGTGTGTGTGTGTGTGTGTGTGTGTGTGTGTGTGTGTGTGCGCGCGCGCGCGTGTGTGTGTGTGTGTGTGTGTGTGTGTGTGTGTGTGTGTGTGTGTGTGTGTGTGTGTGTGTGTGTGTGTGTGTGTGTGTGTGTGTTTTTGCAGATCTGGTCGGCAGAGAAAAATAAAACCTTATGAGTATTTTTAAGGCAGGCCATAAATCACCAGCCTGGTAAGACACCACAACAAACACACACACATACATAGTGTGTACACTGACACACAAGAAAGCACAAAAAATGACAAATGGCTATCCAGATAACAGATGCAATAACTAAGCACAACAAGCATTGTCTTTTTAGTGCACTTCTGCGGTTTTAATGTGCTGAAGCCATTTGATTTATATGTAATACCTAATAAAATAATAAGCACAGGTGATTCAAGGTGATTCTGTTTGAAAGTGCTTTGCGCATGGGGTGCCAGGGGTTTGTCCTTCGTCTGAGTTCTCAGCAAAAGGTAAGGGACATTCAGACAGAATTAAAAACATCCATCATCCACAGACGCACACACACAAAGTTTCTGAGAATGAGGGGTGTGTAACAATCTATAAAGCGACTTATAGAAGACTGAAAAGCCATCATTTACTACAGAAAAACAAACCCACACCGTCCAATTGAACTCTTTTTTTTGTGTGTGGTGGTGGTTGCATTTGCACTGTGGGGTTCGAGATAAAAGACGAGAGTACATGTGATGTTTTATGACCTGAGCTCTTGACAGTGTGTGATGTTATTGGACGTCACTTATCAAACCTAAACTGAGAAAGACCAAAGGGCTCCAATAAATCGACTGTCTCCTAGCAACAACTTGACTGGTGACTTTCCTTCTCTCGCAGGTTGAACCTCTATTAGATACTATGCTGGATGACATGGGGGAGATTGGATGTTTACTGTATGTATGGTAGAGATGCTCTGATTAGACTTTTTACAGGCAATACTGATTTCTTGTCATCATCACAATTGGCCAAAATAGATAAAATATAAATAGTTACAGATCCTGACCATTCAAGCCTTTAATAAGTAGGGATGTAACGATTGTAATGAATTCACGATACTAATCTCATGATTCATGATTTAGTCACAATCTTTTAACAAAATTATTTGAAACAAATTTGTTGAAGAGCCCTTTCATTTTTTTTTTCTTAAATGCTGCACATTTTTGCAAAATATAATATATTTTAAAAACAAATTCCAAAATAAAAGACTACAATACAGAATATCTATGTATTCTGGCATAAGCTGAGATCTTTGCACATTTATCAACGTCCCCTGCTGAAAAAAGCTCTTTCACTGGGGACTGAGATGGCTGGTGTGTAGAGGAAAGCCTTTTCTAAACCAGAGAGCAGCATGTACAGATGTGATCAATAGGCCCTCTGCTCCAGGAGACTGGCCACTGGCATAAAACACTGATTATAAAATGACTATATAGTAGGATAGAGACAGGAGTTGAACATGATTATGAAGGTGAAAAATTAATATTACTTGTATAATTAATAAGTATACGTTTCAGTATGAAACACTTAAGAAGAGATAATCTAAACTAATTTAATTTGAAAAGGCATATTTTAATCGATTTCAACCGACTCATGGTGAATCCCTATCAATACGTGATAAGAAGTTACTGGTTAAATGTGCAATATGTAATGTTCACCACTAGAGGGAGTGTAATCACAACAAATTAAGGTGTATTTTGATGATGCAGTGACTGAGTGTGGAATCATGGGAGTTTTCATCTTCATTATCCTGCAGAAATTATGTTCAGGGCCAGTGTTGTGCTAGTTACTGAAAAATAGTAACTAGTAACAATTACTAGTTACTGTATTCAAAAAGTAACTCAATTATTTTGTTGATTACTTACACCAAAAAGTAATGCATTACTGTTAAAGTATTTCTGAGTTACTTTTCCAAAGAACATTTTTAATGCTCCAATTTATGCCCTTATAACGTCACTTTAGTTCAGCTCAGTTTAGCTTTATTCATTCATTTTCTTTTCGGCTTAGTCCTTTTATTAATCAGGGGTCGCCACAGCGGAATGAACTGCTAACTTATCCAGCATATGTTTTACGCAGCAGATGCCCTTGCAGCCACAACCCAACACTGGTAAACACCCATACACTCTTGCATTCGCACACATACACTACGGACAATTTAGCTTACCCAATTCACCTGTAGCGCATATCTTTGGACTGTTGGGGAAACTGGAGCACCCGAAGGAAACCCACGCAAATACGGGGAGAACATGCAAACTTCCCACAGAAATGCCAACTGGCCCAGTTGGGACTCGAATCAGCGACCTTATTGCTGTGAGGCGATCGTGCTACCCACTGCGCCACCATGACGCCTTGTTGATCAGCTTCACAGTTTTAATTAATTTGCATTCTCACAACTTTAACACAAGACAGACTTAAACAAAAAGTAATTTTAAACACTAATTTCAGCAATACAAAAATAAAAATAATAAAATATCACAAGGTGATAAACCAGCTGAATAATATATTCAGAAACAAAAAAACCCCATCAAAAATCAAAAACTAAAGTTACTTCAGCATCAGAAATGTTTGTATACCAATTACCATTAAACATTTCCTTCACAGCTTGAGTATGAAAACTAGCAACAATATGCAACAAACATTTATGAAATAAATAAATGAAGGTAATCTAAATCATCATTCAGAATTAATTTGGTGAAACTGCACCAAAAAAATGCTATTATGGACAACCATACATTTTATGCATTTTAAACAACACAAAAACATAGCGTGGTATGTCAGCAACACATGGAAAGTAAGCTGTGTACCTATAAATAGGGCTAAAATCAAAATCTCGATTAATTAAATAATTTAACTTATGATTAATGAATGATTATTTATTTTTTATATATATATATATATATATATATATATATATATATATATATATATATATATATATATATATATATATATATATATATATAGTTGAAATCAGAAATATTAGCCCCCCCTTTGAATTATATTTTCTTTTTCAAATATTTTCCAAATGATGTTTAACAGAGCAAGAAAATTTTCACAGTATGTCTGATAATATTTTTTTCTTCTGGAGAAAGTCTTGCTTGTTTTATTCTGGTTAGAATAAAAGCTGTTTTAATTTTTTAAAAACATTTTAAGGTCAAAATTATTAGCCCGCTTTAAGCTATTTTTTTTCTCGAAAGTCTACAGAACAAACCATAAATATATAATTACTTGTCTAATTACCCTAACCTGCTTAGTTAACCTAATTAACCTAGTTAAGCCTTTAAATGTCACTTTAAGGTGTATAGAAGTGTTTTTAAAAATATCTAGTCAGATATTATGTACTGTCATCATGCCAAAGATAAAATAAATCAGTTATTAGAAATGAGTTATTAAAACTATTATGTTTAGAAATGTTTTGAAAAAATCATCTCTCCAATAAACAGAATTTAAAAGTGAAAATAAATAACTTTTGGAAACAAAAGTAATTATTTTCAATGTTTTTTTTTTTTTATATTAAAGGTAGAAAATAAGCAGTATCTCTTCTAAATAAAATAATATTTTAAACACTGCATTTCTTGCATCTTCTGTAAACACATATTTAAATGTAAACAATAATTTGAGTGTAATGGTAAATATGCCATCTCAGGGCATCTCTGTCACAGCTTGCAGTCATAGTGCAAAGTAAGGTTAAAAAATGGGTCCATCATCTTACTTGACCAGGGATCGTGTGGCTGCAAAGTGGCTGCAGAAGAATAAATCAGCCTCAGACTTTAAAGGCTGATTTATACATCTGCATCAAGTGATCGGCGTGAACCACGACGCCTGCCTTGCATGTTGCCGTGCATTGACATACTTTTACGTGCTATTTGTGTTGCAATAACACTTTTGAAATGCTGGCTGGCAGCGGGTTTTTATGTTCCTCAATGTCGAGTTTCTTCGTGGGTGTTAGGTTTCTCTGAATGCAACCTTAATGTACAAGAAGCTTAAACTCACGAAGATCATCTTCCTCAAAATTCATTAACTTACCAAGTA
Source organism: Danio aesculapii (assembly GCF_903798145.1). Taxonomy (NCBI): domain Eukaryota; kingdom Metazoa; phylum Chordata; class Actinopteri; order Cypriniformes; family Danionidae; genus Danio; species Danio aesculapii. The sequence goes on from NC_079457.1 coordinate 38,239,208, forward strand.
ACAGATAAACACATCATATTGTAACAATAACGGAGTTACTATACTTAAAAAGTACATTATTATTAACTGTCAAAAGTAATGCCGTTACAGTAACGCATTACTAGTAATGCGTTATTGCCCAACACTGTTCATGGCTGAGCTAAAGTATTCAACATTTATTATATAGTAGTTTGAACCAGAGTAAAGGTTGATGCACACTGAATCTGAAATTTTTGTCCATAAAATTTGCATATTAAAAAATTAATTTGATCTTATGTCGTGTCAATCGTAATGACACACCACCTGATTTTTTTCATTTTTCCCATTTGAAAAAGCATTTTTAAAGGTGTTTTGACAGTTTAGAGCCACCGTACAATCGAAAGCAAAATACAGAATCCCATCACGTGAGCCTTCATTACAACACAGTTTAGAACCCTATGCAGGATTCAGTGACTGCCTACATCTGGAAATGAGTAAAGTATCAGAATCAATGTATGAAAATTCCTCTGAAAATTTCCTGAAAATCTCCTGAAAAAAACTTTGGATTTGGGGATAATCCAGCGCAGCTCTTTGATAAGGAGATGTTTAGCGTTTTTTCACAATGGATTAATTAATACATAATTGACTTGTTGTGCAAGGTTTTTGTACATGCAAATTTTCGGATATGAATACGAAAAAAAACATACAAAAATGTCATGCTTCAGTGTTTCACTGGCCTTAAGGCTGAAAGCCATCAAAGTGCTGATGAGGATGTGATATTGCACAAACACAGAAGAGCTTTTATTTTGCTTAAACTAAGTGTTACCCTATTGTTAGTTTTTTTTTTTTTTTTTTTTTTGATTTGCATGGGCGCACCAGAAAGTCAGTTATTCTGCTTTGAAAATGTGTTACATGCCAGAACGGCTGTCTTTGTTTTGGTTTATTTTACCCGCCCAATGCCAGTTTAGCTAATTATATTTCAGCGCCCTAGGTTGCCTTGTTAGAAAACTGCGTATTTCATTCATTCATTCAGAAAGACTCTCAAAACATGCACCCGTGACCAAAATGCGACCTCTGGTGGACAGTAGCAGACTCCAAAATAATATTAATATTAAGAATGTATATGCATTAGATGAGCAGGTTACATTATAACCCCATGTCCTAACAACACGCTATGTGACGAGATACGCAGCGATAAGGAATTTGGCTGTTTGCACCAGACAAAAAACATGACAGAAATTTAAATACAGCCATTTTGAAGCACAGAATATGCACATACTCACAAAATGGCGATGTTTATAATTTATTTAATACATATTAAACCTTATTAAATGTATTTAACATTATTAAATGTACATGCTGAATCACTCTTGTGTGTTTGTTTTGAGTCACAGTTCTAAAGTTCAATTTCAAATGGTTAATTTTATTTTCAAGATCTGAGGTGAACTATCTGCTGCTGCTTTCAGTAGTATAGCAATAAATGTCACATAAAATGTGACAAACTCACATTGTTAGCATTTAACACTGAATTAAGCACATGAGGTTTAACTGTTTTCTGTTGTTCAGCTGCAAGAAATAGAAGCTGTTTCTAATATATCAATTTGAGGTGTTAGAACAAACTCCTTTTAATATGGAAAATATTCCCTCTATCGCGTGTCGTTGACTTTATTTAGAACATGACTTAAATAAGCCTTTGGGCAGTCAGACTCACTCCTGTCCTCAATCTTGCAACCTGCGCTTGCATTTGTTTTGATCCAGGAATGCAATACCCAGTTCAACCACTGGGTGTCAAACTTACATACTGCACCTTTAACAAAATGGATATTAATTGCTTGAGATGAATGTTAGATGATGGCATGGTTTACCTAAAAAAAATAAATATGTGCAACCAATATGTTACCACTATACAGGATCTCACAGAGAGAAGCTAAGCCAAATGATGATTTCATGACACAATAAATCACTGTAATCCTCTTCATTTTAAACACCTCCACGATGCGCATGGCGCTCTTTAATAATTACCACATACATTAAAACAAATGTTCCATATAAAAGTCTAAATTATTTTCATGCGGATTTATGAGGCATGAATAGTTCTACAGAATGAGAGCCGGAAAAGCTCCAGACGTGCCGTGAAATCAAAAACAGAGCAGGTGGAAAGGCTTGTCACCAAAAATTAGCTTGTATTTATACAATTTGATGCTGTGCAATTCTGATGGATGCAAAAGATGAATTAAGATGAGACAGAGGGGAAAAAAAGCTAAACGTTAAAGGTAATGTAGGCAGATGGCTGACTAACCGAATGAAAAGATAATTGGTGCCAATTGAAGTCAGCAACGCTGTACGCAATTCTTTTCCAACTAAGAAAATGACTGATGTTAACAGGGTATGAGAAATTCCACCATATGCCTATATGTTGAATTAGTGTGTGTTATTCATACATAGAACTTATATCCAATTCTTCCTACTGTATAGCTCATTACTTCAAAAATAAGCATATTTATCTGCTTGTGTGGATATTGCAAACTGTGAAATGGCAGATTTGGCATTTATTTATTCTGTTTAGGCTTTCTCCAGCCATTGGCATATCTTCTTGGCTGAATTTTCTGACACTGTGAACGCCACACGAGTCTCTTTTAACATCCACTTGGCATTATTTCACTTCAGCGATTTACCATTTTTTCTCTCTTTCTCTAGAACATGAAAACTCATACATCACACACAATTATCTCTCACAATGCTGCTTCTCCGGGACAATGAAATCATCAGCATTCTGATTGCTTGGTGTATCTCTTGCTTTTTTGGCATTGTCTTCATTTTCTCTCAGACTGGCCTCTTTTTTTTGTTGTGTTGATCCATGCACAACTACACATTATAATGAGCGTCATTTGCAAAAGCAACGGGCCTCATTCAAAAAACACAAGCAAAGGAAATTTCAGTGTAATTTTCCACTAAATTGAACAGTTTACAATTTCTGATGTCATTTCTACACAGAATGTTTTCTGCTACTCTTTCATGAACCGTCCCTGTGATTGTTTCCAAACAGGCTTCACGGTGACACTTTACAATAAGGTTCTATTAGTTATTATTTGTTAATGCATATACTAACATAAACAAACAATGGACATTACATGTACAGTGCATCTGGAAAGTATTCATAGCTCTTCACTTTTTCCACATTTTTTTATGTTACAGGCTTATTTCAAAATGGATTAAATTCATTTTTTTCCTCAAAGTCAAGGTTTTAAAACTGCCAAAATTCTCTGTAATACTGTTCCTATGGTATGTGTAAGATTTTTTATTTACATTTTTTAGCACAATAGTATCTTCAGCAGAAAAAATATCCAAAGATGCCATTTTAAGTTGTAAAAAAGCTAATTTGAAGCTAATGAAGAAAGCAGAAGTCAATGATTCATTTGAATTATTTAGCCTGACATGTTTACTGCTCCAAAATATTATAAATCTTTCCAAAAAATAAAATCTATTGTTTTTAAAAAGGAAAAAAGTTTTGTTTTTTTTACACAGACATTTAAAAAGAATATATTTTAGAGCAGTGAGCACAATACTGTGATGTTTTTATATTTTTAAGGTTATCATACCATCAGAATCTTATACCAGCCCATGCCTACTCCAGAGGTCACAATTTCAGCTGCATACACTGAAGCAGCCTTCATGACTGAAAGGAAATATGGTGTGTTTTCCCATCAACTTGGAGTGCTGAAATATAATTGGGTAAAATGGCAGTGGGTGGGTAATAGAGACCAAAACAAAGACAGAAATTCCAATTGAGAATGCACATTTTCAAAGGAGAATAACTGACTTTAGCATTGTTTTTCAGATAAACTAGTGTTCACCAAACTAACTTGTTCACTTATACTAAAGTTTGACCAATTTAATAAACACAGATCAACAAAGATAGTCCCTCCAACAATTTGACCACAAGTGTTGCAGTCTTGCAGCACAATTCATAGAGAAAGTGCTTTTCCACTTCAGTTGTTTTCAATTGTTCTTGTATGTAAACACACTAGATGGATTTCTTTGACCGCTGAAGTCATGTATTACATCTTCCGCAGTCTCTCAAACAAACAGCATTCTAAAAATGCAGCACTCTAGTGAAAAGAAGCTCAGACTCTTTATCATTGCTTCCAGTCCATTTAAACGGTGAATGCTCTGCATATCCAAACCATTTAAGAGAATGAGTTTGCAGACTGGCTAATTAATATAGCATTACTATACTTTACTATTTCACTTGAGGTATGAAGCCTGCAAAATAAATATAGTTGGGAATGTGTATTCCTGTTTGCCGCCGTCTGTAAATTATTTATTTATGAAATTACGGTAATTTTCTACAGATCTTTGCAATTACAAAGGAATTCAGGCAAGCAGAAGAATGTACCACTGATGCTTGATCTCAATTACTGGAATTCACTTGCAAAACTAACTCAAGTTTTTAAAAAAATACTTTTATTACAGTCTATTTTTATGTTTTCTCAAGCAAAGCCAATTTATATTCTAGGGGTGGGGAAACAGAAGACAAATTTCGGATGGATTAATTAAAGTATTGCTGCATATAATCAAATTGTCATATATAGTAAAGATCACTGTCCGTGAATTATAAACTGCAAGAGACTATTTACAGTAAATATGAAGTCTCCATGTTCAGAGTGCCTGTTTGAATTAATGGTGCAGGTGCTACACACATATATTTTTATTACAAGCATTTTACCACATCATTTGGAAAAAAAGCTATCATGATATTTTATGTACACACATAAAATTTGGCATATTAATGACAAAATAGGTAAAAAAAAACTTTTTTTTATGATTTATTGCCTTATTTTATCCTTATTTATCTTTGCAAAAACATAAAAATCTTTTATTGAAGAATGCTATATTTTTACTAATTTTCCTTAGAGATCCATACCAAAAAATGCATTGCTAAATAACTAATCAGTTTAAATGTTTGTTTAATATTAATAAATAATAAAAATCAACAAGCATTTTTAATTAAATCATAACTTCAAGAATAGATTTAATTTAAAAAAATGAAGTTGGCACCAAAAGAATGCCCACTCCTAACATTTATTAGCAAAAAGTTAAGTAAATATTTTAATATTTTAGCTTTCCAATTGAAACTGACCAAACAATGACAAGTGGGCATATGCAATAAATATGTAAACATCTGGGAAAAGCTGCCACCTACTGGCTTCTCCTGGCAACAATCATGCTTTTTAAACCAACACCTATTACTCAAGCGGCAACCTCCCGCTCTCTCTCGGGAAGCCAATGCGGAAGTAACTGAAACTGCAATTCATCAAAATTCCACTAGTCCTGGCTCCATAATAGAGCAAGTTGCAATTGAGCCCACTGTTAGAATGGTCAACTTTACAGCAGAAAAAAAGGTGTTTACAGCCTGGTACAAAGAACGATTTTGGTTCATATAGCTATTATTACCCTCCATGACAACTGTGAGGGGGGTGAATTTTTTTATAACTCATCCATTTCCTTTATTTTATGTTATATTAAGTTTGCATAATTAAGGGTGTGGCCACTTGAGTGACAGCTAGGTCTCGCTGGTCGCCGTCACTTCACCTCAGCTGAATCCAGCAGATTAGCCACTGATCTCGGCATATTCATCGTATTTTTGTTTTGTTTTATGTGGCTTTACACAGTCAGCTGCCTTTTGGACTTATTTCTTACAATTATCAGACGTTATGGGATGCTGTGTGCATTTAATTGTGCTCACAAACCATTCGCGTGGCCTTCGTTTCCCATGTGAGTAAAGTTATATACTTGTATACCATCTCTATAAATGTATTTGTTTTATTTAAGATCATTTATCATTAATATTTTTCTTTAGACCTGTAAAGCACTAGAACAGTCATCTGAAGCATTGTCATACAGTGCTGTGGTGCTGGATTTCATCAATAGTCTTGCATTTACTAACACACACTATATCTGAAGTGTTTGGAAGTAATTCGTTTCATTAATTTTCCTCCTGTAGAAAAACATCATAAGAACAATGCTTAGTGGCTCAATGTGTTTCAACAATGTTTTTTAAAGTCTAAACACTTTATTGATATAGTGTACAGCCAAGCACATGTGGTCAAAACACAAACAAGTCGCAGGTAATAAAGTATCAAGCTTTTCTCCCAAAGTAAATTCTGTCTGCCAGGTCTAAGCAAAGTGCCAGCAGGTGTCTGTAGCTCTGCTCACGCTCCTCCTCTTTGCCCTTGTTTGGTGTCCCGCCGTGGGTGCGATGACGCGCGATAAAAATGGCGATGGTTGGCCGCGCCTACTTGTAGCTTCTTTTGCGCTCTTCAGAAACCTATGGGTGACGTCACGGATGCTACGTCCATATATTTTACAGTCTATGCTATTACTTGATAAATGATAAATTAGCATAACCACCAAAAAAAATTTAATAAATCACCACTCAACAGAACTATACTTCTGCACAACGGGGAAAAAGTATTTGCATTTCCAGAGAAGTTAATTGGCAGCTAGTGCGTTCAGTTACCTTTGCTCAGAAGTTTTTTATTGTTTATGTATTTATTTATTTTGCAATCTTATTCAAGCTAAACAAACGGGAGTTTTAATATAGTTGGAAAAAGTTCCCCACACACAGCTGATCACATTTAAGTTGGTCATTTTAAATCATTATTTTTGCCATGATATTACTCCAAAAGTCTTCTTACACTGAACAAAAATAACAATTAAGTATCCATTTTGAACAAACCAGCTTGTTTAGACTTGTTTTCAACGTGTTGATGGGTTTTAGAAATGCAAATTTCGTAATTAATTACTCACTCTCGTGTATTGTTCCAAACCTCAATTCGTCATGAGGACACAAGTGAAAATATTATAGATTAAATCGAGTTCCATCCCCAGCCAGCAAGACGAGACGATCAAAGTCCGGAAAAGGAACCAATAACACTTTCAGAACATTCCATGTGACTTCAGTGGTTAAAATAAGCACAAATCAATCGTAAACCATGGCAAAAACGCTTCTGTTTTCTTCCTTGCGTTCGCTCATCATTGGGTTGCCCGTCTACTACTGGTAATATGATTTGCCATTAGAGGCAGCATTGCAACGCGCAGGCGTCATATTTGCCCACAGTAAACGCTCACCCTCATCTAACTCAGAAGTTCTTTTAAGGTTTTTTTACTTGTTTATATTTATTTATTTTTTATTATTTAGTTATTTATTTAGTTAATTAGTTTATTCATTTATTTATTGACCCACAAAATCCATAGAGCTTCATATTAGCTATTAAAGTTGAACCACTGAAGTACATGAAATGTTTTAACAACATTTTTGGAACGTTTTATGGTTCTGTTTATGTGGTGAACACTGTCACCTCACAGCAAGAAGGTCGCTGTCCCCACTGGGTCAGTTGACAATTCTGTGTAGAGTTTGCATTTTCTCCTCATGTTCGTGTGGCTTTCCTTTGGGTGTTCTGGTTTCCCCACACTCCAAAGATATGCGCTATAGGTGAATTGAATAAGCTGTGTATACGCTTATTTCACGCGGCCGCCATTTTAAAACACGAAAGCAAGGCTGCAGTGGGAAGAAACCCAGAAGTATAGGATCAGCACTGTAAACATTGCAGCAACATGCTGTGTACTACAAACCCCAAGCTGTTGCCACGATTTCAAAATGTAGATATGGTGTAAACATCACTTTAATATCATTCAGTTCAGTTTAATTTAAACAATTAAAAAACATATTAGGCATCAAACAACATTACAATCTCTTTCAGAGTAATACGCTTAAGTGTCCTCCCAGGCTTCAGTTCATGGCAGCAGGTAAACACAATGGGGATGCTTTCCTGCTTCAGCCTATGTAACCCGGTGAGCAATAAAACAATGCAGTCCTCTGTAGCACACCTTCGTGTTGTCTGTAATAGTGTTGTCCCGGTACTGAAGTTTTAAAAACGTCCATTTCCTGCTAACATTTAAGCGCACTTGAGCGCACTCATAAACAGCGCTGATTAGCCATAGTGTTTACCAGTGTTCAACAGAAACGACTGTGACTGGCTGTGAAGGTCATCAGTTCACCGCTCTTCACCTAGTGCAAACACAGATACACGGACATTGAAGCATTTAAAGCCATGAAGATCATTCGATTCATCAGCGGATGTCTCGTCTGTGTTTGTGCTCGGTAAACATCAGTGAAGTGCGGTGAACTGATGACCTTCACAGCCAATCACCGTCATTTCTGTTGAGCACATGAACACAATGGCAAATCAGCACTGTTTAAGAACGCCATCAACAGTGCCTTAAATGTTAACAGGGAATGGACGTTTTTATTTTTTTTCAGTACCAAAATTCAGTATCGTGACATGTCTAATATAGTGAAAGAACCAGTTCATTAACTTGAGTTTGATAAATGGCGTCTAAAATGTGTGTTTGGGAAAGAAAACGTTCCCTTAACTTAGCTGAAAATGAGGTCCAATATCCCTTTTTATTTTCACTTTCCATTCAGAACAGACCTTTGAGTCACTCGGAAGGCAGTGAAAGTATAAATTTGTGTCGATTTCTCTTCGCTGATAAGATATACAACCAGGTACACAACATTCCTGCGTGACTCAGGCGATACTTCCGGGTTTATTCCCACCGCAGCCTCGATTTCGCTGTTAAAAATGTCCACGTGAAATCAGTCCATGGGTGTTTGCCAGTACTGAGTTGCAGCTGGAAGGGCATTCGCTGTGTAAAACATATGCTGGATAAGTTGGTGGTGCTGGATAAGTTGGTATCAGGTTGACCCCTGATGAATAATTAATGAATGAATGGTTCCTTTTATTTTACTGTCTATAGTGGATGAGAAAGCTCTCAATTTTTATCTTAAGTTTCTTGATTTCTGGAGATGAATGAACATCTCAGGTGAGTAATTAATAACAGAGTTTTTTTGGGGTTTTTTTAGTGGGGTGGGGGGGTGAACTAATCCATTAATTGAGAGGGTCTCTATAAGCTCCATGAGCTTGGTTGAGAACCCTTGATCTAGATCATAAATTGGCTTGGACCATGGGGCTAATTGTGTGTGTTAAGAGCCACTGAAGACCAGGCAGTGCTCAACCCCTGGGAACTCTAAGGTTGTACAAACCAGACAAGCAAATCACCCCAAATCAATACCTCGCCCTGAAGCCTGACGAAGGGCTTGGAGGTAATATAAATCATTAAAAGCAAACAACTAGCCAGTAAAGGTAAACACGTGGGAGGACCAGAGGCCAGCTTAACAGCTCAATGCTGGACCCAGACAGGACCCTTGATCCTCAGAGTAAAATCATAAAACATACACGAAGATAAAAAAAAAGCCTCAAAGTCAACAAGAAGGTAGTTTAACTGTAGAAGGACTGGCTGTTCAGGACGCTATCTTTATCTATCAGTAGTGATAGACTGCACTAAAGGATTATAACCTTGCCCACAGCGAGACACACGCATCTGTCAACTAGAGTTGTCTTAAGGTTTTCAAAAATGACAGTTTTGTTATTATGTATTCAGCCTAATATGAATCCAAAGCCATAAGGCCTTCTTTTGTCCTTCTTATATATATATATATATATATATATATATATATATATATATATATATATATATATATATATATATATATATATATATATATATATAATACTCACCGGCCACTTTATTAGGTACACCTGTCCTGTCCACCAAATTTTTAATCAGCCTATCACATGGCAGCAACTCAATGCATTTAGGCATGTAGACATGGTCAAGATGATCTGCTGCAGCTCAAACCGAGCATCAGAATGGGGAAGAAAGGTGATTTAAGTGACTTTAAATGTGGCATGTTTGTTAGTTGTACGGGAGTATTTCAGAATCTGCTGATCTACTGGGATTTTCACACTCAACCATCTTTAGGGTTTACAGAGAATAGTCCGAAAAAGAGAAAATATCCAGTGAGCGGCAGTTCTGTGGGCACAAATGCCTTGTTGATGCCAGAGATCAGAGGAAAATGACCAGACTGGTTCGACCTGATAGAAAGGCAACAGTAACTCAAATAACCACTCATTACAACCGAGGTATGCAGAAGAGCATCTGAATGCACAACGTCCAACCTTGAGGTGGATGGGCTACAGCAGCAGAAGACCACACCAAGTGCAACTCCTGTCAGCTAAGAACAGAAAACTGAGGCTACAATTTGCACAGGCTCACAAAAATTGCACAGTAGAAGATTGGAAAAACGTTGCCTGGTCTGATGAGTTGCGATGTATGCTGCGACATTCGGATGGTAGGGTCTGAATTTGGTGTCTACAACATGAAAGGATGGATCCATCCTACCTTGTATCAATGATTCAGGCTGGCGGTGGTGGTGTAATGGTGTGGGGGATATTTTCTTGGCACACTTTGGGCCCATTAGTACCAAATGAGCATCGTGTCAATGCCACAACCTACCTAAGTATTGTTGCCGACCATGTCCATCCCTTTATGACCACAGTGTATAAACCATATAAACTCATATAAACTCGCCAAAAAGCGTGAATCATCTCAGACTGGTTTCTTAAACATGACAATCAGTTCACTGTACTCAATTGGCCTTTACAGTTACCAGAACTCAATCCAATAGAGCACCTTTGGGATGTGGTGGAATATATATATATATATATATATATATATATATATATATATATATATATATATATATATATATATATATATATATATATATATATGTATGTGTGTGTACTTTTGTTTTTTGAGAGCAACTTGTGTGAGACAAACTGCATAATTTATAGGACATTATCTCCCATTTATATGCAATTGTACCTGCTGAAGCTGTACCTTAAAAACAGTTTAATCATACTCAGAATGGCTGAAGCGCATATACTGAACAAAATGTTACTGTATTTTAACCAATCAGCCTCACAACAAAATTGGGAGGCCAGCAAAAAAGATGGATGTTGTTTAAATGCTTTGTACAGTGATAATGCCCTAGCATTAGTGTAAACAGCAGCACAGTGACGCACCTGAGCAAAATTTGCACTTTGCTCATCCATGCTGGGCACAGGCAATTAATCACAGCACACCCCGGCATTACAAAGCCTGTTTTAGACAAATAACTACTATAATTACATGGCTTCTGTTTTATATTTATCCGAAAGGTTATAAACTTGTCATCTGGTCTGGGATCGCAGTGATAACAGCACCAGAAACTCATTCTCAATGCCTCTTATCTTTGTGTAATAATCTCACTCTATTAATCACACCACTCACACACACATATAATTACACACACACAGGCAAACAAACAGACTAAGCTTTAAAAAAGTACTCAAGAACCTGATGCCACATGGAGGGAGTTTTAAAGTCCAGACACTACAGGGTGAAAGAGGACACAATGTCATCTCTTCTCATTAAATTTCGATCTTAAAATACCTCTGTGTGCCATTGAGACATCATGTTGTCGCATGCCCTTGTTTTTCTTTTCAAATGCTCCCACATTTCTGATTTATCCATCCACATAAATAGCTGCTCAAAAGGGCATATGCAATTACAGAAAAGCCCAGTGTGATTCTGAAGAGAGTGTTAAGACATGATGTTGAGAGATGCCCTGAGCTCACTTGAGTGCCAGTTGACCCTCTCTGCATGTTTAATAGTAAGACAGCTTTCAAGATGCTTTATAAATAGACAGCGAGGGAAAAGAGATGCTGACAAATAACTCGTCCCACACTGTTTATGTTACAGCTATAGAAATATACCATGCCTTTTCTACACTCTCAAAAATAAAGGCAGCTGACACTGGAGCTGTACCCATTTAAAAATAGAGACTGTAGCCATTTTGAGGTACCAATATGGAACCTTTGGTTGCAAATGTGTATCTTAAAAAAAGTACTGCCCCATCGATAGCTCCCGAATCTTTACTTCTGAGCATGAAGGGTAATGTGTATCATAGTTAATATTTTTGTTCCCTTCAATTTTTAGTTTTGCCTTTTCGGTGTGTGTCTTAAATAGATTAAATTACTATAGCACATTTGGGAATGCCCATTTTATAGGGCCCATATTATGTATAGATTTCCCCCCACATACACTTCACTACCTGACAAAAGTCTTTTCACTTATAAAAGTTTTAGAAACAACATATAATAACTACTTGTTGATCATTTGATATCAGAAGAGGTTTATATGAAAGGCAAAAGCCTCTAGATTATGCTTCTTTTACCAAAATAAAATATGATCATGCCTTGATTTTTAATTATTTAATTAGGACAGTAAGGTCTGACTTTGCTTAGACAAAAGTCTTGTCACTTAACAGAAAGTCATGGTGCAGTGAAAAAGGAATTAATATTGAGTATGACTCCTATGAGCTTGGAGGACTGCATCCATACATTTCTGCAATGACTCAAATAACTTACTAATAAAGTCATCTGGAATGGCAAATATAATGTTCTTGCAGGACTTCCAGAGTTCATCAAGATTCTTTGGATTCTTGCTCAATAATGTTCATGTCTGGTGACTGGGCTGGCCAATCCTGGAGCACCTTGACCTTCTTTGCTTTCAGAAACTTTGATGTACAGGCTGAAGTATTAGAAGGAGCGCTATCCTGCTGAAGAATTTGCCCTCTTCTGTGGTTTGTAAAGTAATGGGCAGCACAAATGTCTTGATACCTCAGGCTGTTGATGTTGTCATTCACTCTGCAGATCTCTCGCATGCCCCCATACTGAATGTAACCCCAAACCATGATTTTTCCTTCACCAAACTTGACTGATTTTTGTGAGAATCTTGGGTCCATGCAGGTTCCAATAGGTCTTCTGCAGTATTTGTGATGATTGGGATGCAGTTCAACAGATGATTCATCTGAAAAATCTACCTTCTGCCACTTTTCCAAATGATCAAGTTACAAGTCGAGTTATTATACAACAACTCTACAACAATCTCTAAAACAATCTAGAACAACTGTAAATCTCCTTTAATGTCTGATGAGGTTCAAGGAAAAAGGTTAAGGAGCACTGTTCCAAAACCAGTGACCTTCTTGCTGTGAGGCGACAGTGCTAATCACAGCCACTGTGCCACCAAAAATGTATTTTACATAACTGACACTACAGTAACAGTACATAAATATTGATGTATGAATATGTAAACGAAACATTACTTTGTTATGAATTAATGATGAGTTAATGCATGCACTAATCATGAACTAACTTTAACCACAACATGAGTCACATGAGTTCATGAGTAAATCAAAGTTACCTTAATTACTTGTTAGTACATTTTGTTAATTAACGTATTAATTACCATTCAGATTTAAGCTAAATGTATTCAACATGAACTCATGAGCTGTTAATGTATAATTATGTCATGACTTTACTTGGAGAGGCACATCATCATTAACTCATCCTGAACTACTCATGAACTCCTGTGTTTAAACTGTTGATGTTGACAGAACAAGTTTCTGTTGTTATTCAGTGTAAACGCACTAGATGCCCATGCATATGGAGTTTATGAGTAGTTAAGAATGAACTAATGGTGATGTACCCCTCTAAGGAAAGTCATTGAATAAGTTACATTAACATATCATGAGTTCATGATGGCATAAACAAGTATAAGCATAAACGGATGTGGTAATTAATACATTAATTAACAAACAAACATGTACTAACAATGAATTAAGGTAGCCGATATTCACACATGAACTCTTGTGACTCATGTTGTAGTTAAAGTTAGTCCATGATTAGCGCCTGCATTAACTCATCATCAGTTCATAATAAAGTAATATTTAGTTTACATATTAACACATCATTACTCATGTGCTGTTATTGTAAAGTGTTAATGACTTAATTATTTCATGATAATTGAAGCTGAATGATTCAGGGCGCGCAGCCAGTCCAAAAAAAGAAGCAGTTATAGCGGAAAGTTAATATTTGTCAGACAATATGTCCATACCGTAGGAATCTATATACACATAGAAACACTATTTTTAGAGATGACTTCATAAAAGTTGTCTTAAATCTGCCAAAACTGTTTTTTGAGAAATAATAGAAGGTTTATCTCACAAAATGTTCCCACAATTTTAGAATCTCCCCATGTTTTCTACACAAACAGTACATGAAACATACCCCATCTACTGGACACTGGAAGCATTGCAAGATTGAGGAAAGAGATTGATTAAGTCTTTGTCTCATGTCATTAATTATAAAAAAGGAGTGTGAAAGAGTAAGAACGAGACCCAAGGCTGACACTTTTTGATAGTGGTGTCTCTGCACTCGCTCGAGTAACTGCAGACCTTGTCTGTCCTAATATTTATCATCACTTGCATTCAGCAGCAAATGAAAAGTGAAAAGTGGACACCTTCTAGCTTTTGACTGCCAAGGCCGAAAAAGCAGTTGGCTGTGGCTTTAATTGTGTCCTGTCCGCTTCATTTTTCCACCCTCCTCTTCTCCGTCTTTGGCAGGCTTGTCGTTTGTAGTCTGCAGCCTGCAGGAATAAACCAAAGAACAGAGTTCTTGTGAAAAAAAAAAGAAGCCAGCCGTCGCCTCCATCAGCTGAGCTTACTGTTACAGAATCAACACAGTTTCTTCTCATCTACAAACGCTCAGAGGTAGGAACTCTTTTCAGGGTCACATTTCACCCTGGAGGAGCAATTTGCACATTTTACATTTACATTTTACATTAGTTTACTGGCATGCTGCGGCTTGAAAGATAAGTGAAGTAATTACGGAAGCAGGAATTGAATAAGACCTCATTTTGACTCAAATCTGTTTCTCTAAATGTGAAATGTAACTAAACAGGCGTCACGCTGAGCATAAAATGGTTGCGCTCCTCCTCTGCCGTTTCATATTTTCCTTATCAATCTCTGTTGCCTTCATTTGTCTTTTTTTCTGGAGGAAGCCCATTAAAGGGCTTGTTCTTGCTTCTCCTACACACACACACACACACACACACACACACACACACACACACACACACACACACACACACACACACATCTGATTATCTCTTCAGAGGTCGTAAGGACACAAACGTGCCGATGCACAGTTGTCAATGCACATTAGAAGGACCTGTTTTTTTCTTTCAGCTCTGTATTTCACTAGTGGTGCTTCACATGCTCAAAAATACAGTGATTAGATGTGTAGGTCAGGGACATTGAGTAATCTCCTGTATTAAAGACAGGAAAAATAAATAAATAAATAAACTGTAGCTTTGTGACCTTTATTTTAAGTTCAGGGTACAATGCAAAAATTTTTACAGAAGAGGCATCATTGGCTGTCCAAGTTTGGAATTCTAGATAACAAAAGTGTATATATATATATATATATATATATATATATATAGAGAGAGAGAGAGAGAGAGAGAGAGAGAGAGAGAGAGAGAGAGAGAGAGAGAGAGAGGAGAGAGAGAGAGAGAGAGAGAGAGAGAGAGAGAGAGAGAGAGAGAGAGATTAAAGCAATAGATCACTCTAAAATAAAAAATTACCCCATAATGTACTCACCCTCAAGACATCCTCTGTGTACACAACTTTTTTTGTCAGATGAACCCAGTTGGACTAGTTTTAAATGTTATCCATGCTGTTAAATAATGACTTTTATTTTGAAGCTTCCAAAAGCACTTAAATCCATTATCGGATCAACCCATACACTGCCAGGGGGTTATGTCTTCTAAAGCAGACTGATGTGTTTTAAGGCAGAAATATTTCACATTTTTTATTCATGAACATCTGCGACATAGGCTCATTCTGTAAACATAGCCCTATACACATTTCTGGAGATTGTGAATTATGTAGCCAGAGCTACTTATGGTTGCATTTCGTCTTTAAAACGAACGCTATAGTGTGGTATGACAACGTTCCCTTTCTTACTTACCAGCTGACGGTTTACCTCTGTATGGATGGCTTTTCTGCTGTCGCCAGTTTGTCCGGTAGCTCGACACGTATGTCGGCGAACCTGAGATGCAGAGCGGAGTTCCCCCAACGGCAATGGGGAGAGGGATTTTCTGGATTGCTTTTTAAAACACTGCAGTTAGATTTAGGGAAGGGGGTGGGTGGGTCAATCGGTGCTTTTTAAAATACTATTGATTGGGTTTAGGGAAGGGGGAGGTTGTGGGGATTGGTCTGTTGGTCAGTCAGTAAATCAGTCAGTTGACAGGGGCCTCTGTGTGGATTTATGTGAGAACAGCAGGAACGAATGGCACTTTGGGATCTTAGAAAGCGTACACAGCGACCTCTGGTGGATTCGCGAAAACAAAAACTGCAAAAAAAAAACATATTTGGCACTCCCTAGAAATATATATAAGGGTATGAAGGGTATATATAAAATATTATAAGGGTATGAAATCAGAATGAGCCTAGGTTGGATATCTGTCTGTGGATGAATGCAGGTTATGCATGACAAATGAGGCATGATATTGTCACATGTGCACTCTTCACAAATACACAGGGATGATCAAAAATGTCTTATTTATTTACCAACACTTTAATGGTAACAGACGAGGAGGTTGACAATTCAAGACCAGACAAAGACTAAACAAAACTAGGGAGCATAAATACACAAGACATGATTAAACTGATGGCAAGGGTGAGAACACAGGTGGAACTAATGAATAGATTGCTGGCGGGAAAACAGAACAAAGGAATCGCATGAAACAAAACTACATGGAACACATGGCATGGGGAAACAGATAAAAGACGAGAAGACATGTATGTGGCATTATAAAAGAAATATAATGTATACAGGGGCGGACTTATGGCTCGTTTCCACTGACCGGTACGGTACGGTTTGGTTCGGTTTGGTACGGGTCACCTTTATCAGGCTTGCGTTTCCACTAACAAGGGTACCCTTTTGGTGGGCGTGGTGTATGACAGACAGTTTCAGTCGACGTCATTCTCGCTCGAGGAAATGTCTACAATAAAGCTGTACAGGTCACTTACATATCATATGAGAAGCACTTCTCACAAAACAGATGCTTCATACACATAAATGCTTGTGTAGAAATGTTTATTAGTAATTTTTCAATGAACATGAGTTGATTATAACTGCAGATCAATGATAGTGCGAAACAGCCTACTGTAACGTCTGTGATTATATTAAATAACTAAATAAATGAACATATATAGACGCATACAGCCCCTTGCAGTCTCCGAAATGTTACCAACTACAGAAGAAATACACACAGCAGACATTTTCGTCCGTATTTAGGTTCAAAACAATACAAATTATAGCCCACAGTCAGTGAAAACCTCTCATCTGTGTCTGTAATCTTCCGCAACACACGTAGCCTCTGTTAGACAGTAATTCCGTCAATCTGAGTTCATAATAGTCTAAAAGGTGAAGATAATAAGTTAGTTATACATGGCATTTTGTTCATGTTTGCTGAAAAAATAATGTGCTCCTTTTTTCCGGCTTCTCCTTTGTTTCTTCACGCTTCACTCTCGCGTTTGTCAGTGTCTGACAGGATCGGGTTTTAAAAGCACATCAATAATCAAGTGCAGGTAATTATCATCAGCTCAAGAAGTTTGTTATTTCAGATATAATGTTAGAGACGCGCGCAAACGCTAGCAAGAAAGCGAAACCGCTTGCGCCTCAGACTGCCTCGTAAAAAACTACGGGGCACAGGGTAAATCTGCTCTTCTTCTTGGCTTTGTGGCTGTTTATCAAGACGACGACAAGGTTTGTTTGAGCCTAGGTCGACCATGGCTCGTTATTATATGTATAAATCATTCCGCTGTAATGTCTCGGCTCGTCGGCTGTGTATTTCAAACATGGCGGGTTTTTTGTTTTCATTCTGGCTTGTTGCGTAAGCGAATGACGTATCTCTGTAAACCAATAGCGTTCAGCTGCGCGTCTAGCTCCGCCTTTTGGTACCCTTTCTCGTCTTTGGTACCCTTTCGAAAGGGTGCCGAAAAAGTGGTACGGTACGGTTCGGTTCGGTACGCTTTTTGACAGTGGAAACGGCTATAAAAGCGTACCAAACCAAACCGAACCGTACCATACCACTCAGTGGAAACGGGCCAAAAGCGTACCAAACCAAACCGAACCGTACCGTACCACTCAGTGGAAACGGGCCATAAGAGATCAATGCATATCTTATGAAGCAGATCGATGTGTTTTTGCAACAGAAATATTTGTAATTTTTCGAATCCCTGACCCCATCCAAATGCACGAAATGCATGACTTACGTACTGTATATGACGTATGTTGCATGATGTAAGACACATTTGTGGTAAAATCTCCGGGAATAGTTGCGTCTCACAGGAACCACTTATCACACTGTTTGTTTACCACTGAAGATGATGACAAACAAGAAAAATAGTTGGATTGGCATTACTGTATGAACAAACAGGCAGGGGCGGACCTAACCAATAAGCAAGGTAAGCAGCCGCTTAGGACCCCAGGGAACTATGGGGGCCCGACCAATGCCAAGAAGCCTACATTAATCATATGGCTCAACAGCTATTATTCAAATAATGGTGAAAAGATTAGTCGATTGCGGTTACTATTGAGTTTGAAGAATGACAGTGCTGTGTGTTTTTGCTGTCGCATCTTTGGTATCTGGTCGAGTATGTTCAGTGGTGGTGAGTACAATTTAATGTATTTAATTGTACATTAAGCTAAAGGTACTATTTTAAATATATATTCAACATGCAGTTTATTTGCAAAAATAATAAATGAATATACAAAGAAAAATTATCTATTGAGAAAGAGAATGTTTTGAGTTTCAATGGGGCCCCATACCTAGAATAGGTTAGGGCTCCCAAATCACTAGTAGCATATGGGTAAGTTTGATGATAGATTTAGGCTCTTTTGGAAGCTCCAAAATAAAATCCACTTCTCAACATTATTATACAGCATGGAAGAGCAAGGATACAATTTAAAACTACTCTGATTGTTTGTCTGACAGAAGAAAGTTAAATACACAGAGGGCTTGATGGATATGGACTGAGGTAAACTATGCCTTTGAGTCCATTTCACATAATTTTTTTTAAATCATTCAAAATAAAAAGAACTGCAGTCTACATCCTGCTGGCAACACCACCAGCAGCACTGGTTCTTTTTATTTCCAATCATTTTTACCATGAGATTTTTGAAAAGTCTTTGTACAAGCATTATAATGAAGTCAGCTGGATGAAGGTCAGTGTGACCGAGTCAAAGTAACTAACATGTATGTCTTGCGTAAGAAGCTATAGAAAGTGTTTTCTATGATTTATCAAGAGTTGTCCATTATGTTGCTTGCACAGTATTTCTGTTAACGTTTAAACCAATAAATGTTCTGTAGAATTATAATGTTTGCTCCTCCTTAAACACTGTCCTAAATGCAGAGGTGGGTAGTAATTACATTTATTTTGTTACATTTACTTGAGTAAAATTGAGTACTTTTTGAGTACATTTAAATATTTGTACTTTTACTCTTACACAAGTAAATTATTAAAGAAAAATCATTACTCTTACTTTGCTACATTTGGCGGCGTTTCTCTGGTGCTATCAAATGATAAAAAGGATGATTCATATAACTCGTTTGCAAATATCGCGAGCCGCCGCATTGGAGAGGTTGTCGCGAGATGTTGCTACAGATATATCTATAGATAAATAGTGATTCTATGCTCTTTGTTTATACTGCGGTCACGCCATGGCCTTCTGCGGTTCTAAGAAGGACGGTCATGCTGTCTGTGATCGAATCAGGTCACCCAAAACAGCAAAAGGTGGCTCTACAATAGACGGATATAATTATTCTGTTAGGGTGCCCACATTTATGCACCTGTCTGATTTTGTTAAGATTTAAATTTCATTGCAACTGTTGATTTAAATAAATGTTATGCCAGAACTGAAATGTTGCTTTTTTCCTAGGAAATAAAATATATCCAAATGAATTTGATGATTTGAAAGACCTGCATACTATCGCTTGCAATTATGAAAATTATCAGGGGTGGCCAAACTTTTGCATAAGACTTTATAACCATCCCTAATATCAGATGGCTAGAATGTGATTATTTTTTTATAAATTGTTAAAATATTGGTGTCTGTGATGCAGCAAGTCCAGCTAGACACTGCTGTGTACACCATAACTTTAATGTGTGAAGGGGTCATAAACAAATATTTTCTCAATTACACTGAGTAGTGGCTTGAACCCGGAAACAGTATTTCATGCGTCACGACTTAATAAGCAAATGCATGGCGTGAACATCTTCATCGGAGTGGTCATCCTTAGTTTCAGGTCCTAATAAAACCACAAGGTTTATTTTCTTCTTTATTTTACGCTGGCGGTGATGCTGAGAAACGTTCAACTTCTGACTATTAAATATGTCTATAGTTTTTCATTGCGCTTTACTTTCCCAGCTAAACCTAAATCTGATGGATGTATTTTTATGTTTAAAGAACAAACACTTCAATATTCCCAACCCTAAATTCCGGTTTCAATTGAAAATATGTCAACACAGAAGAAAACTCTTCGTCAAATCACTTCATGGGGGTGGGGTGGGGGGGGGGGTTAATCACTAAGACACGCAAGAAAAAAATGTCCTGCTGCTAGAAAAGAATATGTAGTATTTTCTCTCCATTTCTGTTCACTTATAGCCTACTGAAGTGCTAAGCAGCCCGCATTAAGATCAGAGAGGGTGTGTATCAGATATTAGTGCTGGAAACACACACACGCACACACACACACACAAACACAGAGAGAGAGAGAGAGAGAGAGAGAGAGAGAGAGAGAGAGAGAGAGAGAGAGAGAGAAGACACTGCACATTTCTACTTAAAGTTACCTTTTTTTTTCCCCTCTATGTGATATGGTGGGTTTCCAAAGATTAATAAAAGCACCCTCAGAGAGACCGTGAATCATTCCTTTCAAGAGCTTTCAGGGTCTTTATGGGCTCAGAGCCAAACAGAAAGAGCTCTTAGAAACACATTTTTCAAATATGAACTTCTGGAAGAGGTGCAATTTTTCCTCCTATAGTGCAAACAAAGCATGGCTTCATTAGGTTGTTAAACAAACATGTTGCGTTCAGAACTAGTTAACTCATTTCAACTGGTTCCTTTTCTCAACACAGCCTTCATTAATCAGAGTGGAGGCGTATCAGATATTAGTGCTGATAAACACATACAGAAAAAGAAAAAAACAGGACGAGGATTAAAAGTTTTATAAGGAAGCTTGTTTAAATATGCATGAGGATTAGAAGTTTTGAAAGGAAATGTGATGCTTGTAATTTGACTTAAGCATTTTGGATTTATTTCTTTATATTAAATGATATTCCAGTTTAGTTACACTGTACAATAAAGTTTTATTAATATTAGTTAATGAAGTAATTAACAAATTTTTATAATCATTTTTGTTAACAATAAAATAACATTTACCATTAGTTATTGTAAAAATGAACTGTACACTGTAAAAAAACTCGATATTTTACAATTTTTTCAGACAGTTGAGGTGCGAAATAAAATTTAAATAACGGCCGTTAAATTACAGACATTTACTGTAAAATAACGACCGTTAAGTTACAGACATTTACCATAAAATAACAACCGTTAAATTACAGACATTTACCGTAAAATACTAGACGTTAAATTACAGACATTTACCGTAAAATAACGACCGTTAAATTACAAACATTTACCGTAAAATAATGACCGTTAAATTACAGGCATTTACCATAAAATAACGACCATTAAATTACAGGCATTTACCATAAAATAACGACCGTTAAATTACAGACAGTTACCGTAAAATAACAACTGTTAAATTACAGACATTTCTCGTAAAATAACAACCATTAAATTACAGACATTTACCATAAAATAACGACCGTTAAATCACAGACATTTACCGTAAAATAACGACTGTTAAATTACAGACATTTACCGTAAAATATCGGACGTTAAATTACAGACATTTATTGTAAAATAACGCCTGTTAAATTACAGACCTTTACCGTAAAATACTGGACGTTAAATTACAGACATTTACCGTAAAATAACGACTGTTAAATTACAGACATTTACCGTAAAATAACAACCGTTAAATTACAGACATTTACCGTAAAATACTGGACGTTAAATTACAGACATTTATCGTAAAATAACGCCTGTTAAATTACAGACAAGTGCCGCAAAATAATGGCCATTCAATTACAAATATTTACCGCAAAATAATGGGTGTTAAATTACAGACATTACCAGAAAATAACAGATGTTAAATTACAGAAATTTCCTGTAAATTTCTGTAATTTACAAACTGTTATTTTACGGCTGTTATTTTCAACGTAAAATAACAGATTTTTTTTTTACAGTATAGGTTTAACACAATCAGTCGATTCTAATGTTATCACTCAATTGAATAGCCATTATCAGTGGTTATCAGCTGATAGATATGGGCCAGTAGGGACCTACTGGTAAGCTCAGAAGGCTGTTATCATCCATCCACATGGTTAATCAGCTATAGATCACATATAGCTGCGACAGGAAGTTAACGAGAATTATTCATTACATTTCCCATTAATTGTATTTTATTAATGTCTACCCCAACGCTGAACCCAAGCGTCACAGTAATGTAAAAACAGATCTAGATCTGGGGTCTTCTATTTTAGTATAGCTGATTAACCATGTGGATGGATGATAACAGCCTTCTGAGCCTACCAGTAGGTGCAGAAGGCCCCTACTGGCCCATATCTATCAGCTGATAACCACTGATAACGGCTATTGAGTGATAACATTTGAAGTGGGTGACACAATACCGTATATCGAAACAACAATTATTTCAAAAATTTTATAATGTCATAAATAACAGATTTGATGATGAATGCAAATAATTTTAACCCATAGACTTTAATAAGAAAATTATACTGCTTAATATTATATTATATTATATTATATTATATTATATTATATTATATTATATTATATTATATTATATTATATTATATTATGTAAATTTTTAGTATTTTATGGACCTTACGGTTTTGGCCAATGTATTGCCAAGGAAACTAAGCTGTAAAATGGGATATTTATATACTTACACCAGAAAAGGTTAGACTTATTTTTTTCTCCATTTCTTCCACATCATATAGCTCAGCATTCACAGAGGGAGTTCAGTGTGCTACTGTGGGATCCATAGTGATGGAGAACATTGAACTTTGCACAGCACTTCAAGATCAATGTTAATCGCATGGTGACATGAGCAGTCAGTCCAATTTCCCTCCAGCGGCGGCTACAGTTCACCAGTTACAACCCAGCAGAGCCAAGTGAGAGAAAAGAGCTGCAGGTGTGTGTACAGAAGCGCATTTGTAGGAAGCGTGTCTATGTTTGAATTCCTGTCCGCATTTGTTTAATCACTGCAAAACAGGATGCAGATTGTGTCTTGTGTTTGTTTTTTGTTTTGTTTTATCTCAGCACCTGTCGTGAGAAGAAGAAGCTATTCACCAGACAATAACACTGTAAAACTGAATGGGAAAATGAAGTTAATTTGATTCAAATATTGATGAAAGTTCATTGTATGTAAAGAAACACACTTTTAAAACTCCCCTAGAGTTTAACAGTTGAGTTTAATATTTTTTAATCCATTTAATCTCTGGGTCTGGAGCACTTTTAGCTTAGCTTAGCATAGACCATTGAATCAGATTAGACAATTAGCATATAAACCAAAAAATACTTTATGAAAAAAAAAATTATGTGTGAACTGTGACAGTAAAAGCTGATTTCTATTTCCTAGCATTAAGATACTTAGAAATAAATACATCACAGACATGTTTTTGTATTACAAAATTTAAAAAGTACAGTTTTACTAATATTAATTATAATAATGATACACTTTTTAAGGTAATATAAGACACTTTATAAGTACTAGGCCTAATAAGCAGCCAGTATTTTAATAATAGCTAATATGACTAATATGCTAATATATAGTTTTAATAGAGGTAATTGGTACTAAAGTGTTACCAAAAAACGTTTACTCACATGTTTTGTGGCAATATATTTCCACAGTTCTCTTGTGTAATCTGAATTTATCAGGAGTTACAGTAGATTTTATATTTACGGTGAGTTTTATAACAGTGTGCTTTCATATTCATTATATTTCTACAAGTGACAAAAGTAATATTTTTCAGTGTGTGCTTTATGTACAGTAGTAAGTATATCAATGTAAAAGTAGTATACTTGTAACTTTACTTGGTATACTTAAAGCAATTTGGGACAGATTTGGCCAACTTTTTAGTAAATTTGTACTGCAACTAAAATATAAGTGAACTGAAAGATCGAAATATAAGCGGAGTATACTGAAATATAGCATCCTATTATTTTCACAGTAAGTAAATTGAATTTATACTTTTTTTGTATTTGGGTCAAGGTCCTATAATGCAATTCAACATGCAGAAAACCTATGTGAATCACAAGCTACATTATACAGGCAACTGATAATTACCAAATATATTTGACAGTGGACTTTAAATGTACTGTTTGGTAGCTACATTGTTTCAAATGACAATACAATGCTTGATATGACAAGGTAATGAATGTTCTAAAACATTTTTAAGGATACGGTCATGTACATTTTCAAAACAAAAAACATGGTAAGAGTTCAGATGCAAAAACGTCTGAAATGTTCTTGTAAACTGAGCTCTTTCTTCAGGCTCCTGTGTGTAGGTTCACTTTTACAGCAAAAATTGGTTATTTTCATTGCTTTTAAAGTGAAATAACTTAACATAAACATGAGAGGCTGAAAGAAAATGCTAATTTCAGATCAGAATTTGATATTTCAGCATCTGACCTCTTCATGTTAAAACAATATTAGAATGTCAGAATTCTTCTTGTGGAACAAACTATGGTTTGAAGTAACTGAAATGGGTGTAATTGGATACAAATATGCCATTTCACAGTTTAGCCAGCATTTGTTGTACTGAACTGGTTCATTGCTTTTGTCTACAAGACAAAGATCATGTCACCATGACAACTTCAGACAACAGCCTGTGTTTACTTCAGCTGCAGAATAGAGGAACTCGTATGAGGATTGTGAGTAAAGTTTTCATCTGTATGTTTCACAAATTGTTTAAAATGTGCAGCGGATGTTGCATATTCAATATGTGTTTAGTTGTATAATATGGATGAGCTTGTCGGTTTATCTATTCATGTAGATAAAACTTTCAAGAATGATTGCAAAAAATAGAGAACTAGTTCACTGAGATAACTGTTTTAGTTCACTTTCATAAATAAAAAAAAAATAACTATCAATCTATTAATAGAATTTCACTTGTAGGTGTCTATACACATTTAAAGAGATAGTTCACCCAAAAAGTAAAATGACATCTTCATTTACTCTCCCTCATGTGGCTTTAAACCTTTACAACTTGTTTTACTTTGTTGAACACAAAACAAGATATTTTGAAATTTGTTGTTTGCCAGCACCCATTGACTTTATAAAATTGTGTATATTATGGAATTCAGTAAGTACCATCAACCATAGTTTTTAAAAATATCAAATGTTCAAATGATGGCAGAATATATATATATATATTTTTTTGGTGAACTCTCCTTTTAAATGACACCAAATTAAACAATGTTGTAATTTTGTCACAATATTTTTTTAAGGTAGAAAATTTATGACATTGTCGTTGTTTGTTTGTTCTTTAGGATACTGTATGGCGATAGTAAGCACTATTAAATAAACTACAAATATGCTTGAAATAACTTTTGTCAGGGAAATATGCATTTGTTTTTGCCCATTAAAAAAACATATTTACTTTAACAGTTACTCTATAACTAATGATGCTAAATAGAACTAAAATTGGTTCTATGGCTCGTAATCATAAGGGAAACACAGGGACATAACACTTATAGCTTTAAAGATGATGCAATGTAGCACCTTAATAACCCCAGAGGACAACCATTACTGGTGCTATATACACTAAAAAATATCAATAATTTAGCTATTTTTATGTTTTTATTTTTTCCTGTTTATCTTTTGGAATTTGGCATTATGGGACCTAGATTTTTCTTCCAACAAATTTTAACCCTTTAAGTTTTTTAAAAAGTGACTTTTATTAACATTTTAATAATTTAAAGTGATGTGTTGTCGGAGTTTGTGTTGTATATCACGATACAAAAACCTTAATAACCTTGTAATAAACTGCCAGTACATTTTCTGTCAAACTTATTTCTCTATATTTTATTTCTTACATGTTATATTATGGCGATGCAGTGGCGCAGTAGGTAGTGCTGTCGCCTCACAGCAAGAAGGTCGCTGGTTTGAGCCTTGGCTGGGTCAGTTGGCATTTCTGTGTGGAGTTTGCATGTTCTCATGTTCTCCCTGCGTTCGAGTGGGTTTCCTCTGGGTGCTCCGGTTTCCCCCACAAGTCCAAAACATGCGGTACAGGTGAATTGGGAAGTACACTACATCCGTAGTGTATGAGTGTGAATGAGAGTGTGTGAATGTTTCCCAGAGATGGGTTGCGGCTGGAAGGGCATCTGCTGCCCTAAAACGTGCTGGATAAGTTGGCGGTTCATTCCGCTGTGGCGACCCCAGATTAATAAAGGGACTAAGCTGAAAAGAAAATGAATGAATGAATGTTATATTATTTCAAATAACTCAAAGGTCAAAAAAGTCACTTTGTTTAACTATAGAGTTGAATGTTCAACACCAAACGTCGACAGAGCAGAGATCAAGCTTCAATAATGCAATTCACAACTGTAAATAAACAAAAAACACTTGTGGATCACAAAATACAGAAACTATTAATTAGCAGATATTTTTGTGTAAGTGTAGCACTTAAATTGTTTCCTCTATGATTACAAGCCAAAGAACCACTTAACAGTGCAAAATAGCACCTCAACTACCACAAAGAACACCTGAAGTAGTATGAAACAATACTGTGCTCTTGTCTTGATTGGGATAGTAAATGATGGCAGGATGCAGATCTGGGAACAGTATTTCTGTGAAGAAGTGCCCTCAGCAGAGAGCTCGACATGAGGCCTACAGTGAGCCATCTAAAGAAGCGCAGAGATGGATGGCAGTGGCAAGACAGCGTGTGTGTGCACAACTAAATAATCAACAATCCCAGCAGGTCTGCAACTCCACTGCGGCTGCTCAGCGCCAAAATCAGCTCACAGCACAATTAAAGGCCTCTGAGGCCAGGAGTCGAATCCGACAACAGAGACTTCGCTATCAAGAGCTGAAGGCAGGGAATTTTTTTTTAAATTATTATTTATTTTATCGCAGGGTGTAGACAAACACTTTATTTTGGAATCTTACACTGCATAAAACAAACTTGAAATTAAAAGTAATTGCAACTTTTTATCTTAGTCTCAATTCTGCGCACAATAGGCTGAGGACATGATGTCATCGATGACATGCGAAACTCAGATGGAGGGCAGGAAGTGATTGTTCTACATAGGAATAGTGTTGTGCAAGTTACTTCCAAACTGTAATACATTACAGATGACTTGTTACTGTTATTTAAAAGTAATCCCTTTACTGTCTCAAAATTGTAATATGTTACATGACTCTTATATTACTTTTTAGTTACTTTCACCAACTTAACATTCTAAAATGACAAAATGTACTGCAGAGCATTTTACATCCAGAAGAAATCGATATGATGTAGCAGAATGACTGTGACCTATCCAGGCTACTAACAATATAGTATATAATTGGCAATGTGAAGGCTCAAGACAATGCAAGAAAGGATGACAATCAGAATCACAAATGATCTAAGTCTGTTAAAAGTATGGTAGAGGTAAAGTGATTATCTGGCAACATCTGTGAATAGCTTGACTGTATCCATATTAGACACAACCAGGGCTGGACTGGGACAAAAAAATCGGCGCTGGCATTTTGGGACAGAGCGGCCCACTACATTAAATCCAAATGCTCCCCATCTGTTTCCAAATATTCCAAATATGTTTACCGACTTCCATTCTATAAAAGCACAAAAGCCATCTATGAGAAATAATGAGAGTTGACAACTTAAAAACTTTAAAAGTGTCATTTATTATTATACTAAAATTATAATCCACACTGGAAGTGCCTCTTGTGAGTGCCTGTGTGTTTTGAGGGAGGCTATGTTAAATAATGAACATAACAACAATGGCCTGCTGATGCACACAAATAATGTTGATTAACAAAATTAAGAAAAATAATAAAAGCAGTGTATCAGAGACCCTTAAAATGTTTAACTCAACAATGAAACATTAAACATAGCTTAAAGACTGTACATAGTCAATTAACATAGTTAATCAAATGAACTTGTTTGGGCCCAAACTACAAAACTATATGTTAAAAAAAGTATTAGTTTTGCTTTAGTTGCACACTAGTTTGGTCATGTATAAATTTCATTATAATCATATTGTAT
Organism: Danio aesculapii; assembly: GCF_903798145.1. Lineage (NCBI taxonomy): Eukaryota > Metazoa > Chordata > Actinopteri > Cypriniformes > Danionidae > Danio > Danio aesculapii. The sequence continues at coordinate 38,267,445 of NC_079457.1, forward strand.
AAATATTATTGTAACTATAAGCCTACATCATGCTGAAGATCAAAAACAAAATGTCATGATATCTCATGAGATTGTCTTCTGACCAAGTGCATGTTAAAATACATGAATGACACTCCTCATAGAGCTTGAGAAGCACATTCTTTATGATATATACAATTTGTAAAATAAAGACTTGCAGGTTAAGGAAACAGCATGGGAGGAAGTTGCCGTGGGCCTTGGTGCAGATGAAAAGTAAAAAAAATATATATTTATATAGACAGATAGGTAACTAGATAGAATGGACAGGAATATATTGATCTGTGCAACAGTTGCGGATCCGCTGCGCACTGCAGATGCAAAAGGCAAATGCCTGCTCGCTGCTTCTGCTCACCATATGCCACTTGGGGTGAGAAACAGGCGTGACTCTCGACTATTTTTTTTTTATTGCATCTTTTTATTAACATTTTAACTATTAATCACAAAACACATTGAAACACACCAACAGACAATGGCCATTTTAACAATGCAAAGCTAAATAAAAAAAAATAAATTAATTAATATACAGAATATGTACATACATGCCTAATAAAATTACAATAAATAAATAATAGCACAATAGCAATGATAATAATAATGAGAAAAGAAATAAACAAACAAAAGGAAAAAAACATATAAAGATAAAATAATAATGAAATAAAATACATAAATTCAATTATGACATACCATAACTCAAAATGCAGCTTAAAGAAATATCAATATGGTCTAAGTAAGGAGTCCAGACTTGATGAAAATCCTCAGTGGACATATGAATGACACGGGTAAGAAGACTCTAGACTATTTTGACAAATACACATCGAAGTTGCACGCTCACACAGAGCCCAAAATGGAAGTTTGTGATTGGGTCAGCCCAATGTCAATAAAGAAAAGAACCAATGGGCTGCAGGTTATCACATGGGCCGGTCTGTCCAAAAAAGAAATATCTTGCTTTCAGAGCGTCACAGATCACAGCATCGTCAATTAATTAGGCAGAAAACAAAGACAGGCTGCTAAGCATTTTATGGGCCGATCCAACACAATCTCACGGCAATTCGTAACTTTTTGATTTAGTGGCTAATTCGTACAATCTAATTCGTACAATTTATACGATTTGCTCATTCCTCAATGACAGTTGGATTTAGGGGTGGGGTTAGGTGCCTCCTTTTTAAAATCGTACAATTTCGTACGACTGAACTCATACAAATTCGTACGAATTAGCCACTAAACTGACAAAACGTAAAATACTAAAGTTTTCTCGTGAGATCAGACTGGCTGATCAGATCATACAGCCTGATCTCATGAGAAAACGTAAGTATTTTACATTTTGTCAGTTTAGTGGCTAATTCGTACAAATTGTACGATTTTAAAAAGGAGGTGTGGCACCGTCATTGTGGGATGAGCAAATCGTACTAAATTGTATGAATTAGATTGTACGAATTCATACGAATTAGCCACTAAATCAAACAGTTACTAATTGCCGTGAAATTGTGTTGGATCATAAGAGTATGATTAGCCTGGCCCAAAAACTACGTCGGCCCAGTGGGAAACTGCCCGGTCTGCCAGATGGCTAGTCCGCCCCTGGACACAACAGGCCTATATGTAAACTCCAATGCCATGACAAGATGCAGATTTTTTTTTCTTTTCTTATTGTTGCCATTATTCTATTCACTTTAAATTCAAGTGGCTCACAAAACTATCATGCACAAAGTGAGCATGATGAACATAGCTTTCTCAATATAATGCTTGTGCACCGATTTCCTCGGTGCACAAAACTGCTTGCAAGCTCTCAAATATACGCTGCTCCCGTGCAAATTTTCTCACGCTCTCACAAATACGCACTGCTCATGCAAAAATTTTCTTGCACGCTCTCAGTAAACTGTTCGCTCAGTGAGATTATATGCAGACTCACAACTTGTGTCTTGTGTTCCTTCTTCCTTTCGCGCTTTTTGATATGATTTATATTGGTCCACTATTTATTAACAATAACCAAAATACTAAAATAGGCTTATATATTAAATTTTTTATCTAATAAACCATAACATTTTTGGCTGTATGGTATATGATGAGATATTTCCAGTTTCAAACACTTAAAGACACAGAAAATAGACGTTGGATGTAAAGAATATGTTTTTTTTTTTCTAGTCAACTAGTCTCTGCTGTCTTCCACAATGTTGCTGAGATTTTGCAGGATATTTTCCCAGTCATTCTCTTCATTTTGAGGAAAAGCTGTTCCACAGGGCTCCTGAACACGTGTATTGGCATGTACTGTGTTTTGAACTGTACTACAGTAAAGTAATCTGTTGTGGTAATACTATAGTTGCTATGGTAACACAACAAGAGTAATATAAACAAATTACCCAATGCTGTAGTTTTTACAATAGGGTATATTATAATACAATTCACCACACTTTACTGTAGTAAAACTACACTTTGTATTTCATTTTATCAGTTCACTATTCTTAATACTACAGTATGCTGAAGCATTCATTAACAAGTTGTAAATAACACTAGCCTAAAACAGGCAGAATACCTAAAGGCAGTATACCTAACACTCAAAAACACTAGAATTTATTAAAGAATTTACCTTAACCTGTAGGCAAATAGTGTAGCAATATATAAACCATATCAACATTCTTGGAATAACAATTTAACAGGAGGATCCCTGGAGAGCAAAAGCAAAAAAAGAGTTGGAAACACAAAGCACAAATTGTGAGTCTGCATCATCTGACAGACCGAGAGCAGATCATTCGTACATGAGCAGCCAGTGTTTTGAGTGCACGCGAGGAGTTTTGTACATGAACAGAAGAAACCGGCATGTTCGCTCGCTCGTATAACATGAATGCGCTCTCAATTTGTAATACTGCGCTTACGCCATTTGTCAGTGAAATCCATATGCACGAACGTCCATCTCACGAATGTACTGTCTTCTGCCATTTTCATCTATTTGCCACTTTTCCGCTGCGAGTTAGGGCTTAACGTTACTGCGAACCGGGCTGAGATCAGAGGCTGAAATCGTTCCGCGTTCAAAGTAAAAAGTTCCAATAGCCAGAGGGAGATTTGTGTAATATCGGTGTCATCATCGCAGCTCGTGCAGTCACTCTTTAGATGCTGCACCGGCTGAATCAATTATCTGATCTCGGAGCGCTGTCACGGTACTTTGATGCCACATGTGACAGTCACATGGCATCTGCGAAGCGTCAATCTGGACAAAATTTCTAACCAGCACGCACCGCTTTAAGACAGATTTCGATTGGTCTGCGCAGCGCTGCATGAAGTCGAACGCATCTATAGTATTTTCATAAGCATCATTTGACCTGATCACCCCATTACCTAAGTTTTCAAAAGCAATACAGAAAAGGAAAAGCCCCCACGACGTGGTTTTTACCATGTTTACAGATCTTACCACATTCTTACCCTGTTATTTACTTGTTTATTTTTTGGCTTTTGTTTTTGTCTAACCTGCTTTCTGGAACCGTTCTTCTCCAGACTCAAACCCTATCACCATGGTCAACTCCGCTCTGCGTCTCAAATCCTCCAACGCACACAACGAGCCACTGGACAAACTAGTAACAGCTAAAAAATTGTCCACACTGAAAAGTAACGACATCATAACACCTCGTGGCGTTCGTTTTAAAGACAAAATGCAGCCATAGATTCCTCTTGCTACATAATTCACGATCCCCAGAGCTGTATATGTGGTACGTTTTTAGATTGAACCTAAGTTGACAAAATCATAAGTCCAAGGTACTCGAAAAAGCAAGTGAAAAATTAAAAAAGCCCTTATTAACATGTCTATTCTATAAAACAGCACCGGGTTTAGACAACACTTGACTTCACCAGGAGAGCAGTTACCCTGTTGTTAACCGTTATCCTGATGAAGGCAAGTGTTGCCAAAATGCAAAGGTAAATAACCATGTTAATAAAGGATTTTTACTTTTTTTCACTTACATTTCGAGTGCCTTGGATTTATGATTTTGTTGCTTATCTTTATGAATCCCTTCCCTAAAGAGCTCCAACACGTTAATTACCCCTGAAGCACTTTTGATTTGATTTTGGATAAGTAAATAATACTCTAAACACTCCAATAATACTTTAAAATCACTATAATTTCTTGTCATTTCATTCATTTTCTTTTCGGCTTAGTCCTTTTATTAATCACCACAGCGGAATGAACTGCCATCTTATCCAGCAAATGTTTTACACAGCGGATACCCCTCCAGCTGCAACCCATCACTAGGAAACACCCATACACACTCAACCACACACATATAATATGGCCAATTTAACTTAATTCACCTGTACCGCATGTCTTTGGACATGTTGGGAAAACCGGAGCACCCAGAGGAAACCCACGCCAACATGGGGAGAACATGCAAACTCCACAAAGCAATGCCAACTGACCCAGCCAAGGCTCGAACCAGCGACCGTCTAGCTGTGAGGAAATAGTGCTACCCACTGCGCCACCGCAGTGAGAAAAATATATGTTTGAAAATGAATCATCAAATTTATATATATTTTCATATCAACCAATTCACGGTGCTCTTCCAAATAATGTATCAGGACCAAACCTTGAGAAGTACAAAAATGCATATTTATTCATTCAAGAAGGCCACAGCTAAAAATGTGAACTGTTTATATTAATCTTCTTCCTTATTGTTTGCAAGAATGCTTGTTTGCTTGCACCCATTGACTTCCATAGTGGGAAATCCTATTTTGTTTTCCAAAGAAAGAAAAAAATCAATTCAAAATAGGTTTTGACTATTATTTAGTGCAGACTTTTATTTTAGAGCATTTTCAATCGATCATTCATTCATTCATTTTCTTTTCGGCTTAGTCCCTTTATTAATCTGGGGTCGCCACGGCAGAATAAACTGCCAACTTATCCAGCATTTATTTTACGCAGTGGATGCCCTTCCAGCCGCAACCCATCACTGGGAAATCAATCACTCATAAACATAATAAAAACACTTCTTCAGAAATAAACTCCCTCAGTTACCCAACTGTGAACATGTTGATATAAATCTCACCCAATTCATTGGAAGAAGAATACACAAAGTAGAGCATTACTTGAGAGAAGCTTGAAGCTTTTCCTAAAAGTCTAATCTCTCTTTCCAATTTTTTTTTCAGGAGCAGGAAATTAAGTTAATGATTTCATGCCAGTCTAACGTGCAGAGAGCTGTTCGCCTGGAGCGTTTACTCCCTATGAGAGAGCGGAAGATTAACCACACAGACTGCATGGACCAATTACAGGTTGATATTTATGCTTAAAACTTGTCAAAACTCAGCAATTGCCAATTTTAGTTTTGTATTATGCTGCAACCCAGAATAAAATCCAAAAGTCAGAAAGAAGAACCTAAAATGTTCTATAACTTTATTTCAGTTTCCCCACTTCTGTCATTTCTATGGGTGGATCACCAATGATACAATATTATCATGATACTTGTGCTGCAATACAAGATAATTGCAATATAAAATATTCTGTGCAATTTACTACCTTTGTCCAGCTTCACATGATGTTCTCAAAGGAAATCTTTTTGCAACATCTGTTTTACAGGGACAGTTCACCCAAAAATGAAAATGTCCTGTTAATATATTTACCCATAGGTAGGGCCAGAAGGAATCTGCGGATGGTTTTTGCTATTTCTGTGGAGAATTTTGGTAAAAATCTGTGGATTTCTGCGGAATTATTTTGGGAGTATCATAAATAAAAACCTTAATATATGAAATAAAAAATTATATCTTTTTAAACTTTTATTTAATGTTTAAAATGCAAATCCAATTAGATTCAATTTATTTGGTAAACAAAGCAAGTCTCTATTATAATAGATCTACTAAAAGACAGAAAATATTACTGTACAAACTGCATTGTACATAAATCAGATGAACATTTTCATATTAGTCAATAATTTTACTGTAATTAATTTCAGATTATAGATTTCACAAAATGTAGATTTACACACATTTAAGTAAATAAACAGAATTAATGACGGGCTAAAAATCTGCAGAAATCTGTATAATTCTGCGCGTGCAGATACCATGTGGGCCTACACATAGGTCATCAAAAATGTAGTTGACTTTCTTTTTTCAGTAGAATATTAAATTTAGTAGAATACAATTTTAAGTTGAATCTGTGGTCCTTGCTGATTCATATATAATGCCTGTGAATGCTTTTTTAAAAATTAAAACTAAACAGACATACAGTATACAACAGTTTCCTTATCAAACCAATTAAATGCTCTCTAGTATTTAGCATGCCACGCCCCCTTCAAGGCGCTTCTCATTTGCTTTTCATTTGATGCACTTGAGCAAAGTCCCTTTAAGGCAAGTCATTTCACTCGGCAGCCATCTTTGAAACGCCTCTTGGGCAGTATGCCCGGGCATTCTGTCTGAATGGGGAAACATGAAATTCTCCAAAACTGTTAGCCAAGCTTATACATTTGCAACCATCAATAAAATTACAACAAAATAAAATAAAAACAACTGTCTCATAAGTTTTGTTTCTCCATTGTTCTCCGTTGTTTACAAAATCTCCATATTTTCTGGTTGCCTGAGCTAATGCGCCTGTGCACTCAAAAGGAACGAGATCACGACACCAACCTCATGGCCATTCTACACATTATTATTATTTAACAACACACTTTACATGCCAATTTGCACTTAACAGGTGCTCATATAACATTGTACATAGTAATATACCTGTACATACACTTGTCAATCTGTATATTTGCATTCACTACTTACTTCTATTTTTTTATATATATTTATTTATTATCTGTTTTTTGTTCAGTCTCTGTAATCCTGTTGCACTGTAGAAGCTCTGTCATGAAAACAAATTCCTCGTATGTTTGAACATACCTGGCAATAAAGCTCTTTCTGATTCTGATATCATCTTCTGGATAATGATCGTCTGACCACACTGTTCTTATGAAGTAATTCACAACTTGGTCTTAATGGCGGATCTCCTCCAGAAATGACAGCGACTCTAATTCGTTTACACATTTGTGGGCATTTGAGTAGTTGCTGTCATGTGATGTTTGTTTGATATATTTCTTATGTCTGTGAAGCAAGTATTTGCTGAGATTCCAGTGTTTGTTGACCACCAAACTGTCGTAAAAGCACACGTCTGGTCTGAGCTTTGCCCCCAGCGAAACTACTTCATATGCCATATTGACTATTACACTTTTCCCTGTTCAAAACTATGCGAGTGTCATGTCTTGTGTGTTCTATAGTCTTTGACTTGAGCTCAACCACTCTCATTGGCAGAGCGGTGATAAAACAAAAATGCTATTATTGGCTGTTTTTAAAGAGGGGGAGGAGCTACACAATGTTTCGGTTAAGATTATGTCAAACATCGAATAAAAATGCATATTTCAAAGCAATTCCCGGGACAATTTAAATTAACTTGGAGTATCTGTCATCACCTTAAAAATATGCTATTTTTGTGTGCCTAATACAGATAAATGTAGGTATAGTTAGGCTACTAGACCAATCGCAAATGTCCGCACCTCATTTTCATTTTCACTTTCTCAAGCAGGGGAAAAGGCTTTTTTACAGGACTAATATGAAAGACATGTCTGTAGTAAAGTTATGCTTTCGACATCAAAAAGTCATGTTTTTGTTAGCAGGAAGTTGCTAGGCAACCGAGGCATGCATATTTAAAGTCACGGGGAAAAAGAGGAGACCATTTTTATTTTGACCGCCTATGATAGTACTAGGTAGAAATAATCATAACTCTTTTGTGTTTTGTAATTTCATTCATTCATTTTCTTTTCAGCTTAGTCCCTCTATTAATCAGGGGTCGCCACAGCGGAATGAACTGCCAACTTATCCAGCACATGTTTTACACAGCGGATGCCCTTCCAGCCGCAACCCATCTCTGGGAAACATCCACACTCATTCACAGTCATACACTACGGACAATTTTTAGCCTACCCAATTCACCTGTACCGCATGTCTTTGGACTGTGTGGGAAACGAGAGCACCCGGAGGAAACCCACGTGAACGCAGGGAGAACATGCAAACTCCACACAAAAGCACCAACTGTCACACCCGAGGCTCGAAACAGCAACCTTCTTGCTGTGAGGCAACAGCACTACCTACTGTGCCACTGCGTAGCCCGTTTTGTAATATTAATAATAAAAAAACTATGTAAGAAGGAAATATAGACATACTTAATAAAGTCAGAGAATTATAGATGTGTGTGTGTGTGTGTGTGTTTTATTTCAACAAGGCTATTAAATTGACTTCCTCTGTAGTTCTAGTGTTAAATGAAGTCTTATGAAGTCAAACAATTTTCTGTGTTAGAAATTGAACTTTACAATATTATTAGCTTTAATCCACAGCCTGGTCAAACAGTTCTCGGCACACGTGCGACTATAGTCTGTTGTAGTCTTGATTACGAAAGCATGAGGGGGCACATGGACGGGACGTCAGGTTACGCAGTTTGTTGAAAGATATTATTGATTAAGTCACTAGCTCTAACGCATTTATAATCAATTTGACAGGACTACAACGTTACCAAAGTTACTATTACCTCTGACTCTATTCACAGAGATTCAAACAGAAAAAAAAAACTCATACATAAACTCACAAATGCACTAGAGGGCGCTGTGTATATTTTTACGAATCTGAAATATGTTACTTAGGGTGCATTTTCTCATAAGTTTCAGATACTCGTCCTTCTTGTACACGTCCACTAGAAGGTTGAGCTTGCAATATATAGCAAACATCTGACTAAACCCCAATAAATATTGTTCTCAAAAGCGAATAAAAGAAAATGAGCTATTCTAACATGTAGCTTTACCTTAATTTTGTATTGCTTTTATGTCCTTTGTGGTTCCGTGATTCACTGGACTCGAAACCTAGTGCTCTGCATCACAAATACAAATGTGTGCAAATTGAGCTACAGAGAAAACTGACCATGACAGAAAAAAATGGCCACATGAAGATAGATTGGTGAGAGAAATGTATTCGATTACAAATCAGAAAGAATTCATAAAAAAAAAGTTCAAGTGTTTTGTGGTATTCGTTTGGTGTTGTGCAAAGAACTACACAAAAACAATCTTTATTAAGTTGATAATATGTCTCTGTAAATATCATTAGTGTGAAAAGGAACAAGGGATATTGGAGTCTTACTGCCCTGCAGCATTCATTTTACCTAGAAACTGCAATCAAACTGTATGTTTAACTATGTTTTTGAGATTTTGCAAACATGTAGGCTGAAGCATGTATTCCAATGAGTCTAATGTGATATGAGTATGCACTTGAGTCTGTTTCACAAAAAAAAAAAAACCTCAAACTGAATGCTTTGAATGTCATGATTCGACAATGTCACTTCCATCACTGTAGGGTTTCGTATGCCAGCAGTCTGACCATGCCGATGTTACACAGATGATACTTGGCACTACATTGACATTTTTTTTCTAAAGATAGCATGACTGAAAGGACGGTCAGATTAAGACCCTTGTTTCATGATTCTTATAAACACCTTAAATTGAAGAACGATTTATGGCAAATCAAAGGCTGTGACAAAACAGACAAAACATCTAAACGTGCCTGCTGAGGGGAGATAACGTGATCATTCACCTGTTAGAATAAGTAAAGATCTAGAGCGTTCTTTCTCTTTCTGGTCGTTCTTATTTAGAATATTTGATATATCTAACTTTATCTAGTTTTCATAAACAAGTTGGTCTCGCCATTTTCTCCATGTAGTTACATTATTTGCAACAGTAGAAATATTAAATATAAAAATAAATAAATATTTTTCATTACTACACTGTAAAAATGCAGGGTTCCGAACAATATATTCATGCTCCAAAAAAGATAGATTAAGTTAACCAAATTGTCTTTACGGATTAAGTAGATAGAACATAAAATGATTAAGTTGCCCCCTCTCACCCCCCCCCCCCCCCCAAAAAAAAAATAGTTTGAATAAGCAGCAAAAATATGTTTTGAGTGTAGTTTAATTAAAAAAAAATTTAATTTACAATTTCCTTTACAATTTGTACTTCAAATATTTGATAACAATGCTGAATAAAAGTCATTGTTTTGGACTACAAGATATCCAACAGTTGCAGCAAATCCAGCTAAATCATTTATCAAGACATGAGAAAGAAAGCTATGCAACCCAGGCTCATTCTGAAAATGTACCATTGTATACATTTCTGGAAAGCGCCAAATACGTCCCAGGAGCTGCATTTTTTTTGCAGTTTTTGTTTTCGCAAATCCACCAGAGGTGGCTGTGAATGCTTTTTCAGATCTAAAATTTCTCTCGCCAGTGCCATTTGTGCCTGCTTAGACTGATCGACTGACTTACCCTCCTCCTGCCCTAAACCCAACCAATCGTGTTTTCAAAAGCACAGATTGACCCACCCACTTCCCTAAACCTTACTGACAGTTTTATAAAGTCCGGAAAAAGAGTAATCCTTGTCTAATTTTTACCACATTTTCAGATTTTACCACATTCTCATCCTGTTATGTACTCTTAATTTTATTTTTTTGGCATCTGTTTTTGTCTTACCTGCTTTCTGGAACTGTTCTTTACCAGACTCGGACCCTGTCATCTCAATCAACTCCTCTCTGTGTCTCAAGTCCACCGATGTACATAGCAAGCTAACTAGACAAGCTGGTAACAGCGGAAAAGCCATCCAAACGAAGGTAAGCAGTCAGCTGACACTAAACATTTGTGTTTTCATGACAAAATGCAGCTAAACGTACTTCTGGCTAAATAATTTGTGATTTCCAAAAATATATATAGGGATACGTTTTCAGAATGGTTCTGTGTTGAAGTTATACATATTTGGACCAATATGAGGGTAAATGAAAACAGACATTTTGTCTTGGGAGATTATCCATTTAGTTCAGCCGCTCATGAAATGTTTATGCTGTAGTGTTTCTCTTTGGATAAAGCGTCTGTTACGTGAATAGATTTGCATTTAAATTAATTTAGAAGGGCATTTTTAAGATAGTTTTTAAGTTTTACAATAAAACCTTCAGCATTTCCCATTGCTTACATTTTTTCTGAACTCTGTTTTCAGAGAAGCAGAGTTGAAGAGATCCTGGATGATAAGGACCTGCCCCTCAACTGCAGATGACTAAAGACAAAAAAAAAACATTATACATTTTCTGATTGCTCTGAGATTTAAAATGCAGATTACACTATGTAAGTTGAGGCCTTGTGTGACAAATCTCTATTACTGGGTTTACTGCTTCAGCTTAATAGCTATTTTAAGTTTCAGTTTCGTTTTTCATAAAGCATCATTGTTTTATTTCCAACCCAAGCTCATTCTGAAATGAACGTCTGAAAACGTACCACTATATACACTTCTGGAGAGTGCCAAATACATCCCAGGAGCTACATTTTTTTTGCAGTGTTTTGCTTTCACAAATCTATCAGATGCCGCTGTGTACACTTTTTGAGATCTCAAATTTCGCTCGTACGTGCCATTTGTGACTGTTATACTTGCGTAAAGCCGTCTATATGGAGGTAAGCGGTCAGCTGGTAAGTGCGGAAAGTAATGGATCATAGCACCTCATAGCGTTTGTTTTAAAGATGACTTGCAGCTATATGTACTTCTGGCTACATAATTTGCGATCTCCAGAAATGTAAATAGGGCTACTTTTTCAGAATGAGCCTATATATAGCTTCTTTCACACAGTGATACCAGTAAATATGCGGAAAAGCAAGGACGTTCCGGAATTTTTTCATTCCATAATACCAGTAAATTCTTACTTCATTATCAAGAAATAACCTCTGTTTACTGCTGATATACTGGCCTGTATTTGTAAACATAGAAGAGGTCGGGCTTCTGTTGATGGTTTGACTTTATTTAAAGCTTTAGCATTCTTGCAGCAGCTTTGTCTCAGTGACATCCAAAGGCAGAAACCTGAACCGGAGCTAAATGTTTACAGACTTGACGACATTTCAAATTCTGTGGATGGATAAGTAATGTGAACAACTTCGATGAAAACATATGGAGAAACACTTTTGTATGTCAAGATGTACATAAAATGTGTGTGTGCTGGCGTTCACCGGCTGCTTCACGTGCAAAATGTTGTCAAGCATCTGAAGCAGAGCTTGAAGGTAAACAAACAGCGGTTTATGACAAGCATTTTATCGATTTTTCTTTACACAGTTAGCATTAAGAAGGAACATAAAAATGTTACTAACATCTAGCAGCTAAATGTGTCTGGAAAAATATTCAAAGGCTTTTATTTTCATAAACAACGCAGATGTGAACGCGTCTGAATGTTCTGATTGGCTGAAGTAAGCATTTTAGATCAGCGTGTTCTAACCGTGAGTGTGCTCTTTCTGGCAATTTTCCTTCTGCGTTGACACAGCGAAGCATTCTGTCAAATTACCAGTAATGTTACAACTTCTTTTTTCGGAAAATTACTGGAACTACTTTACCGGTATTTTCAAAAAGCCTGTTCACTCATACAGACCTTCCCGATAATTTTCTGAAAAGGTCTGTATGTGTGAAAGGGGCTTATTTTGCAACTTTCAGATAAATTTGCGATGTTTGGGAGAAAACATTTAAACATAAAATTTATTAAAACACTAGATGATAACAAAAACTGCACCAATATATCTCAAACACATCCTAAATTCCATCTATTTTATGGATTCTCATTCACTTTTAAGCAATATGAGTTTAGAGGACTAGAACTGATGTACAAAATCTACTGTCCAGCAATTGCAATAACCCAAGAGCTAGACCTCTGATCTTATTATATCATATTATATCTCATGGTTTCTGCTATGTCTCCAAACTGGGTTTTCAAAGGAAAGGATGCCAAAGTGGAGACTGGATGTTCAGTAATCCCATCTCGGCAGATTATGATCGAGAACAAAAATCATCTAGACAAAATGAAAGTCTTCAGTTGGAACTACGATACGCACACACACATACGCACATGTACACGGAAAAAGGCTTGACTGATGGCAGAGAATAGATGTTATAGTAGCGGACAGGGCAGCTTGTCATTTCAGCCAAGTAAAGATTGTGGCAGCAAGAAGACTTTTGGTGTGTGAAGTATCTGTGAGTCATCAGGGGTAAGACTGATGATGGGGGATTAGACTGTAACCAGATGAGGAGTCTGAAAGGCTTTTATTGGCATATTTATATGACTGGCCTCTGATTGCTTTGTAGTTAAAATTATGACGTAATCGTTGACATGGTTTAACCTATTAAGCATCACCTTCTTTTCTAAGCACATCCTGATTTCCTGAATTCCAGACACCTACTTGTGACCCTCCTAAGCAACTTATATGGAATTTTTGTTTGTCCATGTCTAACATGTTTAACTGCAATGCTTATACTGCTTGGGTTTGCCCATGTTTTTTGTTTACAGTTTTAAATGATCACTTAATAATGTATAAAACTAAGTGCACATACTTAATTCAAATAAAATATATATAATGGCTACACACTGTATATAGGCTCTATTTATATAGACATAATATTTATTTATATATTTACTGTTAAAGCATGTTGTATTGTCTTCGCTTGAAGTGTGTGTTACACACCATTGAGAATACTGAGCTGTTTACTAAATTAAAATCGTAAATGGAATCAAAATCAGAATTTTAGAAAAATCACAATTAGATTTTTACCCTCCTTGGACAGCCCTATTATAAATGCATCATTTTTATTACAAAAAAGATTCAAGAAAAATAATGTGTATGTGGCATAATGTACCACTGTATTTGAGCATCTATATATTAGACAAGGGGTTCTCAACCTTTTTCTTTTCAGGGCACACCCCCTTCTTAGAAGGTGCATGCCAGACATTTTTTAAAACTGATTGTTTAGCAAAAATGCTTATTTTAAACCTTTATTTATTAGCAAAACTTTTTTGCTTATATTATTATTATCTTATTTTTCTACAGCATTAAAAAAAAAAAACTAAACTAAACTAGTTTATATATAACTAACTATATATATTATTTGGGCCTTTTCTTTTATAAATGAACCTGTACAGGACAAAGATGATAAAAAAGCTGCCGCTTTGAATTGGACTGACCACTATTCATCTATTGATCGTATCCAACAAAATAAACAAACAAAAAAAAAAGTTAAATACAGTAAAAACACTCTAAGTCTGTTGAAACACATCGGTCTGACCACCAAGTCTTGCTAGAGCCTCCTGTTATAAAACACTAATTTTGGAAAACTATGCTGAAATTTAAAAAAGTTCACAACAAAGAGATCATGCATAGTTTGTGAACCAATGGAGATGTGCAACTCTGACACAAGTCGCGGACATGAGGCATGCGCAAACTGGTTATAACTCTAATCACTGTTACCTTTACATTTGCGTGACAATTTGTTTAATACAACTGAGCATGTAGTCCTAGTTGACGTGCAGCAGTTGGAAGTGCAGCCATGTTTAAGTTTGTATTTTACAGCGAGGCTTTTTTCCATTACACCAATCATTTTTATATAAAACATATTTTATCATGAAATCAAACAATTATAGTACAATAATAAAGTTAAAATTAAGCTATCTTCTATCTTGCAGCCCACTTGCCCAGCAGCTAATTAACAATATAAAAGTAGTCAGAGTGCACACACGCTTCATAGTGTAAGGCGTGGATTTTGGCTGCCAGTGGGTGAATGTAAATACAGACGATGGACTTGAAAATACCGACGACTAACTATTTTATGGAGCAAAAACTCCAAGAAATGGGGAGATCTTCTAGCCCGTCACACTCTACCTGCTCTTTTTTCACACACACACACACACACACACATGCACACACATACACACACACACACACACACACACACGCACACGCACACACACACACACACACACACACACACACACACACACATTACCCTCCTCCTCAGAGGACACAACACCAAAACATTCAAAAACAGAACACCTCACCTCGAACCTGAGCTGAACTATTTTGAAACTTGACCGTTGCTTGTGTGTAGGAACAGCTGACGATCCGTAAACAAAGCGGCACGCGTCGCGTTTTCAACGTGGCTTTACACGCGATATGAGAATATAAAGAGTTAACCGGATACAGTACACGCGGTTACAAGTTATAAAACACAATTAAATACATAATTTGCAAGCTAGAGTAAACGAGGCAACAATTTTAATCGCACATACTTACACTGGTGAAATGGAGGAAAAAACTGATTCTTGATGCACTGATCCATGTTCTGACATAGTCTATCAGTAGACTTTTCTGATCCTTCCTTTAACAAACGACCGATGAAGTCTTCTTTGAAGGCATGTAGTTTCCAGAAGCACTGCTCAAGGCTGGGCTAAAATGCTAAGGTATTTTTTTGCAAAAATAAACCTCAACCACTGACTCTTCACAGTTTCATCTTTGGTTAAAAACTTTCAATAATATCCATCGGAGCACAGCGTGACCTCATTCGACCGGTGTGGTGAGAAATCGGGTCCCCCCTGTGTGTGTGTTCGTGGCTTTTTTTTCTGTGTTAGTGGGCGGGGTCGCAGGTTTTAAATCTCTCGAGTTTGCACGTGCCACTACTGGGCGGGGCTTGTGTTTCCTAGAAGCGTCATCGCGAAACACCTAATGACTCATTATCAAGACGATTCGTTTAAAGCACTATGAGTCAACTCTTCTATAGATGAATCAACAGTTTTAAACACTGTACACTTACATATTTAAACTGGATATTTCACTTCACTTAGAGCTGTGTTACACACTACATGGAAGTTCATTCTCAAAAACCCATAATATGCGCTCTTTAATAGCAATGGACTTTGGTCTTTTTTCAGATCTAAAACAAGATGATTTAGTCATTGTAGTCATAGTCGCTAAAGGTTAATTGATGGCTGTTGCATTAAAAAAAATCCTCCAATGAAATTCTGTCCATTTTAGACAGACAAGCTGCGGACCAGCACTTCCAGACCTATAGTTAGGGTTAGGGTCACTTGTTCGTTGTTGCTACTAGCTAGAAAGTGCCAAGATGTCCTTGCTGCAGTCTTTAATCATGATGATATACTGGACTAGGTCCAAAATGTAGTGGACATTGTACTAAGGTAACACCCATACCACTGTGATGGTTGGGTTTAGGGTAGGGGGAGGTGTAGACAATCGACCATTACGTGTACCTGGCCAGTACTTTTTCCAAGCTGCGGGCTGCAGTGAGGCCTGTCTCAAAAGTGCTGGTCTGAGCATGCAGTTGGGTCTTTGGACCTGCTGCTTCATCTGACCCAACAGCAAGTGGCACTGTCTGAGAAAACGATAGGTCTGAATGTGCTGGTGTGAGCATGTAATTGGGTCTTTGGGCCTGCAGCTTTACCCTGCTAGTTTGAGAAGATTTGGGATACTTTCCTGGAGTGTGACTTCTCTTACAACCACCAATAAACCAAGAACAGATAGAAGCAACAAACCTGATGTTGTAATCAGCACGACAATTTAAAATAAGCAAATCATGTGCAACAAGAAGAGAAACTTATTGAGGAGTGAAAATCCATTGCTCTTTTCTATACTTACTGCATTGGCTGGGGTGGGTCCCTTGGGTAAGGCACTGAACATCAACCCACTGCTCCGGGTTTAAAAAAAAAAGCATCTGCTAAATGTAAAATATAAAATGTATATGTAAATATGACATGGTGTTCATGTTCGAAGAGTTTGACAAGTTTGACGAGCTATAATCATAAAGGCCTAAATTACACAATGTAAGCTCCACTTAAGACACACTTCTAGTTGCATGCTCTTGCTTTCAAGTGGCCAAGACCTCAAGAGGATATTTTGGACATGCTCTTTGTATTGACCTTGGTGAATGAATGCAGACGTGTGCATATGCAGGTTGTTTCGTTACAAAGTGACATCGCCACCTATTGGCCTGGCATGCTCAAAACAGCAGTTTAAATATTGTTTTGGGTCATTTTGATGTTTTTGTCTGTGTCAAATGAAATAAATGTGCATTTTTAGTAATTGGCTGCGATGTAAAAGTTCCATCAGACCTTTCCAATTATAAGTTTCTTCAAGATTAGCAAAAAAAAAATTAATAAATTAGAGCAGTAAATTTTTTCAAATTTCATAAATCCCCACTTGAGAGCAGAGTTCATCAATGGTTTTGAGTATCATTTAGTAAAGCAATTGTTTTTCAAAACAATTTTACAGGATCAAAATCAATTAAATACAACTTTCCAATCAATGGACATTATTTGGATTTGTCCATTTTTAGAGTGTGAACTCGCTGTGAGGTTGGGCTCGTAGTCATGGGAGTTCGGGTGGTTCGAAAGATCCACCCCCCATTGATTAAAGGTCCAGAATTTGTCACATACATGAGCTCATTTGTCTTGTTTTGACTGCTATGCCATCATAAATTGTAAAGGCATCAAAGGAGGCTTCCAATAAATGCAAACAATTACAGTCCACGTAAAAAAAAAATTAAATAAATACAATCTGACATAAGTGAAGCTATTTTTTACTACAAGTAACTTTTATTTTGAATCTTGGACTTATTCATGAATGAAGACAAAATAACTATTAAAATGTTTAAAGCACCAAAAGCAGCTCATATTAAAGAAAAAAATATACAAATTAGGCTATTTTTGTTATCCATGAAGGTTCAAAATTTACTGTTTTTTTTTACAAAAAATATTAGAAAAATCAAGAAGCTCTACATTATTAACTTTATTATTTGTTTCGTGTGCTGACCAGTTTATTTGTCCAATAAATGACAATAGGCTGCAGTTTTTTTTTTTTACTTTCACAGACTCCTCTTTTTCCTATTGATATATGGAGTGATAAATTTGTAAATGATGATCATCCGATAAACTAATCCAGCTAAAAGTAGTGTCACTAAAAAGCAGTATTTAAACCTTATAACTAAATAGAAAATAAGATGAATAACGGCAAAGAGGTCAGCTTTTTGAGAAAAAACAAAACAAAACAAAAAAACATTCCTTTCACCATGCAGGCTACAGGCCTGAAGGTTGTAGCTTTTTAGATCACGGTTGACCTGTGAAGACCTCTAGTGCATGGCAACTACAATCAACCATGGTTTTGCTACACCAACCATCATATTATTTTTTTTATAAAAGCATAATTATACAATTTGTTATTAGACATATGCCATAATAAAGACATGGTTAATTCTTATAAGGGCTGCTATGAGATCCGTGAAAGATTCTTTGCTCTGCTGTTTCTCAACATCAGAGACAAGTAAACAAAGCCAGAATTCAGCCTAATTATTGCTTAAAGTATTATGTCAGCATTATAGTTAGAAAGGAGGGAGGCAAGGTGAGAGATTGGTCAATTTCACGTCGCTTAAGATTAAAGATGGCAGTGAAGCCAAAGATGACAGGAAGCAGATAACACAATTAGCCGAGCTTCTACTTAAAGGTGGAGAAAGAAAATTGCCTGTAGCCTTAACAACATAGATGATCATTAATTATGCCTAAAAGGAATTTAACAACCAAATGCTTTTTAAAGACATTCTTAAAGCTCCCACTAACTAAATGCTCAGCAAAATAAGTGCTTTTAGGAGGGATATGCATTTAATCATATGATAAATCAAACTGCGGGCTTCTTAATGGTATGTGAGGGAGGGGGTTGAGCCCTGCAATGAGGCAGAGAGCTTTACTGACACCAAGTGGTCGAAACACAAGTGTCCCATCCGGTCCCATCAAAATAACCCCTTAGCTTTCTCCAATGATCGCCTTAGAACTGCTGGAGGTTTATCATACAGCAGAGATACTGTGCTTCTTATGGCTTACAGAACTCTGTCAATTAAATCATACAGAACGTTGCATGAAGATTAATGTGGATGATTAAAAGTAATGCAACTTGCATTTTAACGAGAAATGGTTTGCACTTCTCTGAACATTTTAATCTGCAAGAATCTTGCTGTTGAAGGATTTTTGTAGCTCGTTGTTCTACTTAGTGCTTGGCTCCCCCTGCTGGATATTTACAAGATTTGTATGGAGACTTGATTGTGATCTATAAAAAACAATGATGTTTAGATTAACACTAATAGTTTATTATATAAATCTTTATTTGTTATATTTGTCGTATGTATACAGTTATTTAAATGTATAAATTAATAATAGGTTTGATAAAACATATTAGGGATATTCAGAATAAGATCAATTTAATGAATTTAAAGGAAATTATTTTCAACGGTTAGACTGCATGAAAGTCATATAAGGCCTAGTTAGTCTTATTCCATGAGTGGCAACCCCAAACGTTTAGTAAGCCACAAAAGGGGTTCATTATGCAGTGTTATCATATTATGTCAATCAACATATTGTGTAGCACTTACTTCAGCTGCCTGATTATAATATGATCAACTTTTAAAGTTCCACTGGAAATGACAATTACCGAGGAAGTCCTTCGTCAATCGACTGAGTAGAACTGTCTAAATCAGCGCATGCGCAATTCATCCTCAGCCTGCCTCCGTGAGGGTGTCGATTCTCAAGCTGGAACATTGGAGGAAAAAAAGATACTGTATTTCACTCACCAAACAGGCAAAAACAAACGGATGTGCTTCAGAAAACGAAACGGCTACCGCCCTCCAGATCATTTTAATGCCAAAATTGTAAGTATTGTCATCGTCGGCGTTTTTAACAGCTTAAACGTTGAGTTTGCCAGTGGATGGTTGGTTCTTTCCCGTTTTTTTTCTCTCCCGGAGAATGGGTCGTCCTCCCTAATCCCAATCTTCTGTCTTTACATTTGTTTTTCTGTGCAGTCTAAAGGGCAGGAACTTACTTCTGCGGTTTAGCGGGAACGAAGCTATCTAGAAACTGAGAGGTTGAATGTCTTCGACTGCTTATTTGCAGTCGAAGAGGGAATACCGCTTATTTTCGCGTCTCTGTTACTGGCCGTTTCGCTTCACCAGGATGAGATAGATATGAGGTCGGAGAGCTAAACGGAGTTGTCTTCTGCTGTAAAAGGCATTTTGTGAGTCCCATTCAGTAGTCGTGCTCCGGGAGTGATGTGTTTTTGGTGTACAGTTATTACAGGAAGACTGAGAGCGCCCGGTGTGAGGAGTGAGTGAGTGTGTGTGTGTGTGTGTGTGTGTGTGTGTCACGGGCATTACGGGTTTAATTTTTCTTTAAAAAAAAACAACAATATTTGCATAACACAGTCGATGATTTAAATCACTATCCGTAAAGCGGTCTGAGCTGATACAATGTCGGTTTGGGGAATTTCGGTGCATCTGAGAGTGAAAGCAATTGCACGGATTATAGCGTTGTATGAGGGGCATATTTTCAAATCAAACATCTAGGAAGAGTCGGAGGATAACGCTCAGGTTATCATCTGTCTGTCACTGCCGTTGACTTAAGTAATTTCATATATAAACCGCATATTTTGCGCGAGCGGCGAGAATAAACCCCGCAAGCTTTTTCGTGTCGAAAGATGTTCTTTTCCCTTTCACTGGCTGTGTAGTAAAGCGCGCTCGCGATGCACGCGCGGGACCTTCGGGTGAATGAATTCGGTGTGCGCGTACTCGTCGCGTTGGGGGCGGGGCTCTTGGTGTCGCGTGGCGGCGCAGAGCTTTGAACGCGTTCGCGCGTGTCGCTGCGGAAACAGAGGGGAGACACTAGCGCGCGTATAGCGCTGACGTCAGAGAGAGAATTCCCGAGGTTATGAGATATGTCCAATCAATGATTATACGTGACCTTCTGCTTTCCTGAAGAAGCTAAGGCTGGATTTCTGTGTACTGACCACATCAAAGCCATGTGTGTTGCTTGACGAAATTAAATAATCATCACAGTGTCAGTACAGCCTTCTTAGTCTGTGATGACAACAACAAGGGCTATATTTAGCCAAAAGAATGACATGTTTTGAAATACCAAGTAAGCTTCCACGTGGGCATGCCAGTCAACTCTCAGCTGCTTTGATATCTGCAGAATCTCTGCTGTACCAGGAATCGGGTTTAGTGAGATAATACCTCATTTGGTCCACAAAGTCACACACTTATAAGTTCTCAAAGAACATGGTGTTTGTATCGTCTGTCTTGTAGTATTAGATGTCTCCTGAAAATATGAACAGTGACAGAGAGCCTGTACCCGCTTTTTTATATTTTAAGAAACGCCTAACTAGTCAGGAAATAAAAAACTAGCAACTAACTACAACTAGACCTACCATTTAAATCATCAACTGAGACCTAGATGTCATTATTAATGTTATTATTGGACCCTGTTTCTTTTTGAGGAAAAAAGGTTTCATTAAGCTAATTAAGTGGGCTTAAATAATCAGTTGACTTTAAAGGGATAGATTGCCCAAAATTGAAAATTCTGTAATCATTTATGGCAAACCTTTTTGAGTTTTTGTCTTCTGTTGAACACAAAAGAAAATATTCAGAAAAATGCTGAAAACCTGAAACCTTTCATTTCCATATTTACTATTGTAGGCAATACCGTTTTTTAAAATATCTTCTTTGGTCTTCAACAAAAAGAAGCCGATAAAGGTTTGGAATCACTTGAGGTCGTGAATTAAATAGTGAGTGGATTTAAAATGTTCAGTTTCTGTTTTATTGAAAATATTTTTGCATTCAGAGTATGTTTGACCTAAAGAATTATTGTTTAATAAACTGATATAACTTATTTATTTATTTACATTTAAAACATGATATTTTCTGTGAACATTTTGCCATTAATGAGTGAATGTGAAAAAATGCTTTGAATGTTACTTACCCTGTTATTACCACACTGACCCATTTGTTATTAAATACACCGATTTAAACTTGCAAATGAAACGAACTACACACACAAAAAAGTATACAGTGCTCAGCATTATGGAGTACACCCCATTTTGAAAATGAATATTTTTATCAATTTCTCAGTGAATATAGGCAATATGTTCTGGAGCATTTAAACAAAACAGATTTATTAAACAGATATATTTATTAATAATATTCTTGTCACCAAACAAATTTAGAAATTAAAAGATAATGCAATTAAATTCAAGCAAAATATTGCAAAAACATACAGAATTTCACCTAAATCTTTCAATTTTTTTGCTTCTCAATTTTTCCTCTTTTTTAAAATTTGTATTTAATATTTTTCTATAACAAAAGTTATTTTGTTAGATGAGCTCCAGATTTTGCTTATCTAATCTAATGTATATGCACAAATATAATATCGTATAGCTTTCTATTAATAATATGAATTTAAAAGATAGATTCGTGAGGGGTGTACTTATATATCGTCACCTTGGAATTATAAGGTTCTATTTGACATTTTTTGTCAAAATTGAGTTATTCACATATTCTTATTAAATGACAACTTTTTACATTATGGGATGTTTTTGTATTGTTTACATTTTAAGACTTTTTATTTAAAAACAAAAACTGATTTATCTATAAAGTCGAACTCAAGCTTGGCTCTATAAGGTTATTTCTGTGAGCCAATCAGCATTTTGAATGCACCCACGAGGAGCAATCAGGATCAACTTTCTTTGTCATTTTGCCGGACTGCTCCATTGACAGAGGGAAAGACCCGAAAGTAACACAAAATCAGAGTCGACTAAATAATGCCACACTACACAAAATTCAGTGTTTATTAAACTCATTTGTTCATTGTTTGTTTTCTTTTAAAGTCTTTAAATTCGATATTCTTGAAGGGCAAATACCTAATTTAATTCATGTGACTTACAATTCAATAAATAAAATTCAATAGTTCATATAAAGCATAAAATTCAATAAATATGTCCATATTAATTAAAAATAGTCTTAAAACTAACATCTGCTCTGGATAAAATATTTAGCACAGCCTTGTATGCTTAATTTGAAAAAAATATTCATCCTAAAACATTAAATAAATATTATAGAAAGCAAAAAATGTAACTTTCTCAAGCATCAACATATTGTTACAAGATCAATTTAAATTTTTTTGTGATTGTATTTATTGAAAAGTAATGCTTCAGTGAATGATCTGCCAGATAGAACCTTATAATTCCAAGCAGAAAATGACTTTTTAGAATGAGAAGGTTCTATCTGCATTTGCTTTGTTTGTTTTACCCTAATTTGCAAATGTAAGAGAATTTTGATAATGTACATTTAGAGTACATTTATGGTCACGTTAATGTTTAAAAAAAGAACTGATACAGACATATTGTTTGCTATATGGAATGCCAAAACTTAAAAGCTCAATATCTTAAAATCATTCAGAACCAGAAAGAACCTTATAATTCCAAGGTGACAATATGCACTGTAGATAAAAAGAAGATTATATATTCTGTTATATATTTTGATTTGCATTTGTCTTAATTTATAAATCAAGCCTATTTGTCTAACATCAGAGACATCAACATAAATATTTTTCCAATTTTTAAAAAAAATACATATTAAATATGGTGATGTGAGGTAAAGTCAAAATACGTTTTACAGATATTTTTAACAATCATATAACTTAATAAATAGTATTTTTGGTTACCGACTTGTATTTAAAATCACCAAAACACAATTTTAAATCAGTAATAGTTCTAAGTTTTTTACCCTTGCTAAACATTTATGTAGTCATCCTGGGTCAAATGGACATAAAAGCATTATGATCATTAAAATAAATCATTATGAGAGTTGTCTGTTCATGATTGAGACTACTTTGGTCATGGTTGTTTGGGTGTGTGTTTGTGTGTGTGTGTGTGTGTGTGTGTGTGTGTATGTGTGTGTATTTGTGTGTGTATGTGTGTAGTGTGCACAAAATGAACATATAGAAAGTTTTAATATTATTTTATCTTATACTTGTTTTTATCATATCACATTCAAATCAGACTGCAAGCATAAAAATCAATGCAGGAAACTTTGTATTAAGTATAACTTTATAAATAGCACATCCAGATAGTTTTGCAGTTTATAAACATGTAGTAAATGCAACTAAGCGAAAATAAAGATTTCACAAAATTGCTGTGCTTTTTTTTACCTGGGGTAACGCTTCCGAATTAAATTTTTTTTTTTGCAAAGACAGGACGTCATGCTCAATTTTGATCTTTTAATGTTGTGCTGATTTGTCAATTTTAAATAAACATCTGTCATTTTATCATAGTTTTCAGTAACTCAAGATAGGGTTTAACAATAAAAAAAATCATGCATATTTTTTTTTTTTTCAAAAAAGAAGTTTCCATCAGTACGGTATGCACAGATAGTTATCATAGACCACATCCTACTGCAAGAAAAAAAAGACAAACTCATTTTGTCTGCAGTGTAGGCATTATTAAACAGCAGCTCCTGAATGAACAAAACCAGAGAAAATAGAAAATCAATGTGACCAGTCACTGGGGCAGAATCCAGAATAAATGATTCCCTTATTCATGGCCTTCAGGGTTGTGCAGGGTTCATAAGGGGCTAGTCGTCCTCTCTGAAGCCCTAATTCAATCAGAACAGCGCTTAGCTGCTTTAAAAATAAAAGTCTTTCACTAGTGCATGTTGCAAATGCGACTTTTCACATAATATATACAGTATAAGTTAAAGGCTTTAAAAGTTTCTTGATACACAATCTTATGTGAGTTGCCTTTATTGTTACAGTACGAACAGCTCAAGTCCAGCATGCTTTATTTTATTTATTTATCTATGTAGATATTTGTTGATAGTATTAGAGGATAGAGCATTTCAACTTTTGGACGAAATCTGTGTTATGCACAATGTGAAGCAAGAGTGATCATCAGTAATTTTGTGGTCAGAACAGAAAGATTGTATGTTTTAAGTGTAAAAGCAAGTTACAGAATTTGGCCTTTGCAGAATGGCTCCTCTGAGACCTGAATGTGTTACCATTGTTAATGCTAATTTTGCATATAAATATGCTGACTGCTCGTTAAATAAAATGACTGTGGGAAGTAGGGCTGCACAATATATCGTTTAAGCATCGATATTGCAATGCGTGTATCAAAAATAGTCACATTGCAAAGATATGCAATGTTGAGTTGACTTTGCAGTGTTTTTTTTAACATTTACACATGCAATACCATAATTCATGCACTGTTCATTTCACTTTTATCTTTCTTTGTTGCATGTATCTACACTGTAAAAGAATCCATTATTTTATTTTTTTTCCGGCAGCTGGGGTGCATAAACGTTAAATAAACGTAAAATGCATAAACGTAAAATATTGGCCGTTAAATTACAGACATTTCTCTTAAAAAACGGACATTAAATAACAGAAATTTCCTTTAATTTAAATTTCCGGTAAATTTATTAAGTTATTTTACCGCAAATGTCTATAATTTAACGGCCGTTATTTTACGTGTTTTTTTTCCGGCAACTGGTGAAAAAAAACATAAAATAACAGTTTTTTTTACAGTGTATGCTTGCAGTTTATTACATGTTATGCATAATTCATTCCCCTACAGAATCATCCTAATCAATCAAGATTAGTACATTTGGTAACACTTTAGGGACAAATTCTCATTATTAACTTGCTTATTAGCATGTATGTTATTGAGTTGCTTGTTAGTACTTACTATATAAAGCATATATTCTGTATAATCTAATCCTACCCAATACCTAAACTACCTTAATAACTATTAACAAGGAGCAAATTAGGAGCTGATTTAAAGCAAAAGTCAAAATGTTTTGCTAAGAGCAAGAATTAAACCTTAAAATAAAGTGTGACCAAAAATTTGAAATATATAACAAAGTATATACTTTGTTATATACTTATTGAATTGAATATATCGCAATATATATTGCAGAAAAACAAAACATCACAATGTCAGATTTTTACAATATCGTGCAGCCCTAGTGTGAAGTGAACATATCTTTCCAATGCATCTGCTTTATCAGCATTTTTGCAGCCGGTTATGGTTTCTGAATTCTCGTCATCATAACTGGTCCGAACTGAATTCATTTTTATTTGTTTTTTGATAAAGTATATAGTCACAGCAATGCTGCATGTTATTGTCTTATTTGAGAATCACATAAATAACCACAACAAATATTAATTTTACAATGACCATTTAATAGGTATTAAATAGGGTTTATGCTATCCACATTACAATAATGCGATCCAAATTAACTTTCACTGTTTTTTCAGTCTACTTATTTAAAATGAGCTGAAAGAACACAATTCTTGAGTTAAACTTAATTGTTTTATGTTCAATACACTTACATTTGTAAAAACTCTTAATTCCATAACGTTGTCCCAACACAGATCAATTGTGTGGAACCCAAGATTTTTACAGCACACTAAAGAACTGATAAGAGTCAAACTGAAACTTGGTCATTTTTTTTATCATATTGTGGCTACACAAAGAAAACATGTTGACCCATGATGTTAGACTAGTGCCGGTTATGCTTTCATTATAATCACTGAAGCTTTGAAATCTCTTGCATCACTTTTATGATAGACTTACCAAAAACAAATGTGATTGAACCAGAAAGAACTTTATTGCCAGCTATGTTCACACATACAAGAAATTTGTTTTCGTGACAGTGCAACAGAATGACAGGGACAGGACAAAAAACAGAATATATATATGAAGTGAATGCAAATATACATATTGAAAAGTGTATGTACAGGTATATTACTATCTACAACTTTATATGTGCAGCTGTTATGTGCAAATTGGCATGTAAAGTATGTTGTTAAATGTATAAAAGTGTATAGCAAGTAGTGATGTTTGTTTCATTGTTATTATCATCAAGTGTTCATGAAATGGATTGTCTTAGGGAAGAAACTGTTTCTGTGTCGGGCTGTTCAAAGAGGTAAAAGTTCAAAGAGGCAGTGTGCTGGGTGTGAGGGGTCCAAAGTGATATTGGCAGCCACTCTCGATAAGTACAGTTCTTGGAGAATAGGGAGGGTGGTACGAGTGATTAGCTTAGAAGTCCGAACTATTCGACGTAGTCTACGGAGGTCGGTTTTGGTAGCTGAGCTAAACCAGACAGTTATTGAAGTGCAGAGGACTGATTCATTGGTTATAATACTGAGTTGTCAGAATTACCGACTTTGGTACCGATCAGGGATGTGTTTCCGAAAACCATTGTCAACTAAGGTCGCTAGTTCCGTCATTACAAACATAACATTTGCAAACTGCGTCGCAAATTTGTGCACTTGCAACTACACCTCTGGAGCTGTAGTTAGAAACAAAGGTCCTGGCTGTGTTCTATTGCCACCTATCCCCCCAATGCCCTATTCTTTTAGAACATCCTAACATTTCCCAACATGGGCCTGTTGGTTAGAACATTTCATGCATTTCTTGCATGTGACAAGTTGTAAAAGTAGATTTTTCAAAAATAAATAAATAAATAAATATATAAATAAATAAATACATACATAAACAATATAATAATAATAATAATAATAATAATAATCATCATCATCATCATCATTAATATTATCATTAAAGTATGATTTTTTAAATTTCCTAATAAATAATAAATATTACATTTAATTAGAATACGTGTAGGTGAATAGCTTTTGTAGGTGATTTTATGTTTTAGAACAGAATATGTAAAATTCTCAATAATATTTGTGAAGGAAACATAGGCCTTATATGTGTCATTTATATATTTCAATTAATATGGAAAGTGAGTGCATGTTTTTAGCAAAACTAATATTGGATTGTATTTTAAATGCATGCTTGTGTAAAACAATATAATCTGCACGAAGAAATAATGGGGTTATTCTGTAAAGAAGTAGTTACTCCACCCCGTTTAGAGCATCATTATGGGCGTTTTACATTATAACTAACGTGGTTCAAGCAAAGGATCTGCGACAGAGAAACTACGGGTTTTAGGAAACACTCGTCACTACATCGTTCTTTTCCCAAACGATACATCATACTATGATAGCTCAGCCGCGAGTTACGTCATTGTTTGGGAAACACACCCCAGTACTGCAATTTTTAAAATATCAATTTCCAGCTAACATATTAACACTGTTGAACATGTTCTTAAACATCGCTGATCTGTTTTTGAGGAGATATATGGGTCAGCTGATAGACGTGGCTCTCAAACACTTCAGTGTCCATGTGTCTATGTTTGTGTTCACAGCAGTTTGTAACTTGTTCATATAGTCGCTATTAATTCTTATGCATTCCTATGATGTCATCCATTTGGTGTCTCCCCAAGTAATGTTTCTTTTGATGTTTTAGTGCAAGTTTATTAGGAAGTGACAATTTTGTTGTCTTTGACTCATTAAAAAGAAACAGGGCTTCATTTTAAAATTTAATTCAATTCATGTTTATTTCTGTAGCGCTTTTACAATGTAGATTGTGTCAAAGCAGCTTAGAAGATCTAGCAAACTGAAACTGTGTCAGTCCAGTTTTCAGAGTTGAAGTTCAGTTTTTTTATTCAGTTTAGTGTGGTTTCACTGCTGAAAGTCCAAACACTGAAGGGCAAACCCATCGGTGTGCAGTCCCAAACCAAGCAAGCCAGTGGCAAGGAACAAACTTCAAATGTTTTGTTTGATATTCCAGCTTTGCATTTAAGTTTAATTCACATCTTTGGATGGAAACATAGCTTTTGTCATTGCCTATATCCTTCCGGAGCTTCTCGGTAGATTCCGAAACTGGTGTGGCAAACAGGGGTTGCACATTATCAGTCACACCACCAGCCTCACTCCACTCCTACGGCTCTTGGCCACACCCCTTATTTGTCAGTACATGTAAAAGTGATGTTTTCCTGTGAGATAGGCTGGATTATTGACTGAAACTAATCTCTTGTTGATTGATTGAAGCTTCTCTAGTTTCTTTTCCTGTCTGCAGTGTATAAAAGTTTTGCATGCAAAATTATACAGATCCAACAGTTTAGTGGATTTGTCAGGGAATGTTCTGATGGGTTCTGTGTTGACCTTTGAGGAGTGTGCCAAAGCATTATAGGGTTGAATTTCACACAAATGATCACTATTGTGCTTTTGGTTTGTATAGGAAGATTGTCTTCGTAATATGTAGTTTTCAATAAAAGTGCCAGTTAAATGATGAATGAATTAGGTACAGTAAAAGTATTTTATTGGGATTATTGACGAGCATTACATGCAAAACTGTGATTAGCGATCTATAAAGATATGGGTAAAATACGGAAGGACTGGGTTGTTAAATTGTCAGAAAGTTGATAAAGGGACTAATGCTGTCCAGGAACGAGCAAGAGGTTTTTTTTTTATAATGCTGCTTGTTTTTCTTGATGAAACACAATACCGGGGACATTGCTCGGAAAACCAAGCCCTGACTTGAATGACTTTCATGTCAAAATAATTCAGAGAGGCATTGTGTTCGCAGCATATTCTGGAGTGGAATGCTGGGAAAGTGAGGTCAGATAAGCCACTTGAACTGTCTGGTGAACAAATAGTTTGAGCTTGACTTTTTAGGAGCCTTAAAAGTTCAAGTAGTGTTGCAGATTTTCAGTCAGACTTTGACAGTGCTGAATAGTTTTAATATGGTTTCAAAGATGTGCCCATATCAAGCAACTTTTGACTCGGAAGTTTGACATTATAAAAGAAAACATACAATTTATACAAATTATACAAAAACATAATTGAATTTGTTTGTTGGATGCAAAGACGTCGGACTAAAAATGTGTCTATAATCAAATATGGGTAGTCCAAGCTTGCATTCTGCCATCACATGCAATACACATCTCAAAATCTAATAAAGAAAATCAAAGCTTAGAACCAAATCCCAATGACAAATGTCTTGTCGCCTATCCAGGTTTTAGGAACAACAAATAATAACTTAAAATCTAGTTGATCATTTGGTATCAGAAGTGGCTTATATGAAAGGCAAAGTCCTCTAGATTACGATTTTATATATATATATATATATATATATATATATATATATATATATATATATATATATATATATATATATATATATATATATATATATATATATATATATATAAAATTCCTTGATTTTTTTTTTTTTTTTAATTATGACTGTAAGGTCTGATAACAGAAATAATGTACAGTATAGAACATAAAGTCATGGTGTAGTGGAAAAAAAAATTAATATTGTGTATGACTCCCATGTGCTTGGACGACTGCATTCATACATCTCTGCAATGACACAAAAACTCATTAATAAAGTCATCTGGAATAGCAAAGAAAGCGTTCTTGCGGGACTTACATCATCAGAAATCTTTGGATTCACCTTCAATGCCTCCTCCTTCATCTTACTCCAGACATGCTCATGTTGCTAATGTTCATGTCTGGTGACTGGGCTGGCCAATCCTGGAGCACCTTGGCCTTCTTTGCCTTCAGGAACTTTGATGTAGAGCAGGGGTCAGGAACCTTTTTTGAGCTAAGAGCCATTTCAGATATTTTTTTATCAAATGCATTTTTTTAAAGAGCCATTGGGAGTGTGTAAATAACAAAACCTTTTTTTATATTTTGTTTATTTATTTATGAACAAAAACTTATTTTTAAAATTTATGTCCATGAACAACTCAAAAATAATAAAATTTGTATAGAATTTTTTATTTTCTTTTTGCCCTCGCCACTCATAAATGAATTGGTGTCACAATTCAAGTTAAACCACAGGGTCATACACGAGCATTAGTTGAAATGTCCATTTATTGTAAACTGAGTTTATTTATTTTGCTGTAAAAATGTGATATAAAGGAAATTGCAATTGTATTTTCAATAGGAAACTGATTTCTAGTCACAATTATGATTTTTTTAACTTTAAAATATTATTGAAGAGAGACAGCTGGAGAGCCAGATATTTTTGGTGAAAGAACCACATGTGGCTCTCGAGCCATAGGTTCCCTACCCCTGATGTACAGGCTGAAGTATGAGAAGGAGCGCTATCCTGCAGAATTTGCCCTCTCCTGTGGTTTGTAATTTAATGGGCAGCACAAATGTCTTGATACCGCAGGCTGTCGATGTTGCCATCCACTCTACAGATCTCTCGCACATCCCATGCTGAATGTAACCCCAAACCATTTTTTTCTTCACCAAACTTGACTGATGGCTGTGAGAATCTTGGGTCCATGTGGGTTCCAAGAGGTCTTCTGCAGTATTTGTGATAATTGGGATGGGATTCATCTGAAAAATTTACCTTCTGCCACTTTACTAAATGATCAACTAAAAGAAGTTATTATTTGATGCTCTTAAAACTGTGATCGACGACAAGACTTTTGTCAGGTAGTGTATTTATTTATGTATGCATGTACTCATATCAAATTTTGGAAGAAATAATTCTTTGCTGCTTTCATTTTATAGACACTGTTAACATAACTGTCCTAAAATGTCTATATTTTCATCAGCTTTTATAAAAGCAAATAACAAATGGCGTCACAAAGCATATCATTTTTTTGTTTAACTACTGTAATGCATAATCATGTTTCACTATTCACATTCGCCGTGTTTATGTCCTTGCTGTTTGTAAGCGGTTTAGACCAGATGTTATTTTTGGGGTCATGACCCAACGTGTTGAGAACAGAAGAATTCAAGTAAGTGTAAACAACTTGTTTGAGAAAAAGTTCATTGCGCCATTGTTGTTTTGTGGGATTTTATGTTTTGGTTCGATGGAAGAGGCTGGAGCGCAAGTGCCTAACAGATTAGCCTGGTGTCGCTGTAAGAAAAAATGCATTTTAAAGAGGAAGCGTGAGTCACTCGTGTCATTCTGGAGCCATTTTGCTCCTTTGCTCTTTTCTTTTCTCATTTTTCCTCGTCTTGTCTTCTCACTCTTTCACAATCCTCATGCCTTTTGGTCCTCTCTGTCTGTCAGTTTTTCTACCTCTTCTATTTCTCACTCACTTTATGCTAAGTCACATGGATACAAATTTGCTTTCTGATTCACCATTACAATTCGCCTCACTATTTTTGATTGGTCACTATTTTTCACGCCTTCTGAAAAATAAATGACTTCATAACAGTACAATAAAGTGGTGCATACAAGTCTTGTGTAATCTTTCAAGCTTTCTGAAGTTATGGTTTCCCTGTAAGAAACAGTCAAAAATAAGTTTGTTATAAAAAAGCATCAGATTTCACAACACTATTTAATTTTGTTTGCAAAAATGTAATGATTCCTTTATGAATTAGAGCGAATGTGCAGCTCACAGATTTAGTTGCAGTTTACAGATTTAGTTCCCTCTAGAGCAGGGGTGGGCAAAATCGATCCTGGAGGGCCGGTGTCCTGCACAGTTTAGCTCCAACTCTAATCAAACACACCTGCTAATAGATTTCTAGTGATCTTGCAGATACTGATTAGCTTGTTCAGGTGTGTTTGATTAGTGTTGGAGCTAAACTGTGCAGGACACCGGCCCTCCAGGACCGAGTTTGCCCACCCCTGCTCTAGAGTAGGGGTGGCCAAACTATTTCTTATGAAGGGCCAAAAACCAAACTTGAATGAGGCTAGTGGGCTGAAGGTAAATATAGTTGGGTAATTTCCTAGCTTATTTAATAATGTTTAGAAATTACTATAAAACATTGCTTAAAGAGCCCATATTATACATGAAATAGGGTCAGATTTAGGTTGTAAGGGTCTCCAACAACAGTCTAATATGCATGCAAGGTCAAAAAACACTGTCATGGTCTTATAATCTGCATTTATTTTTACCTAATTATCCCAGCGACTCCCATATAAATCGTTCAGCGATTCATTTGTACCCAAACCCCTCCTCAGCGCGAAGCTAATCTGCGCTGATTGGACCAATGACAGCCTGCTGCGATTGGTCGACAGTGACAGGCTTCAGCGCGAGACAGAGTGAAATGCCCAGCTGCTAATCAACAATATAAAAGTAGTCACAGTGCATACACGCTTCATAGTGTAAGGCTTTTTTCACACACACACACACACACACACACAAAACCCTCCTCAGAAGAACTGGGGAGATCGATGCGAGTCTCCTAGCCGTGACACACTCTACCTGCTCTTTTTCTCTTTCTCTCTCACACACACACAACGCTCTTCAGAAGAACTAGGGAGAGTGACGCGAGTCTCCTGTCTCCTAGCCGTCACACACTCGACCTGCTCTTTTTCTCACACACACACACATCACGCTCCTCCTCAGTAACTAGGGAGATCGACACGAGTCTCCCGTCTCCTAGCTTACGATGGCCATAGCAACGACAAACGGCAGTGGAACGCGAGCTCAGAAAAGCATTTAACGTTAAATCCGTAAACAAAGCGGCACGTGTCGCGTTTTCAACGTGGCTTACATGTGATAAGAGAATATAAAGAGTAACCGCGTGTACTGTACCAGGTTAACAAGAAACAAAACACAATTAAATACATAATTTGCAAGCTAGAGTAAACGAGGCAACAATTTTAATCGCACTTACTTACACTAGTGAATAAACCGCAACCACTGTCTCTTCACAGTTTCATCTTTGGGTAGAGACTGTCAATGTTATCCATATGAGCACAGCGTGACTTCATTCGACCGGCTGCGTCTGTGTGTGTGTGTCTAGTGTTTTTTCTGTGTTAGTGGGCGGGGCCGCAGGTTTCAAATCTCCCGGGATTGCGCGCGTAACTACTGGCGAGGCTTGTGTTTCATAGCTGCGTCATCGCGAAACACCTAATGACTCGTTATCAAGACGACTCTTTTATAGATGAATCAATAATTTTAAACACTGTACACTTACAGATTTAAGCCTTAGCTGGATATTTCACTTCACTTAGAGCTGTGTTACACACTACATGGAAGGGCATTTTCAAAAACCCATAATATGGGCTCTTTAATATTAATTAATACATGTTTTTTTTGTATCTTTAATAATAAACCTATTACAATAAAAATGAAACGATCTCATTTATAACAGAAAATACTATTTTTTGCCTTGATTTGTTTGGCAGTGTCTTCTGCATAGTCCTCTATCCATCGACATTATTTAAATAAAAAAAAATCTGATTCATTTGCGACATTTAATTGAAACAATTTCTCAGCGATAAAACAAACAAAAAAGGTTGGGTCAAATTAGAAATGATGATCTCTATGTTAAAGGCGTTTGTCCCAACCCTCTCCATCATACTTATTTCTCCTCTCAGATGGGATGGTGGGCCAAATCAAAGGTTACAATGGGCCAACTTTGGCCATCAGGCCCTAATTTGGGCATCTCTGCTCTAGAGGAACATTCACATTTTTTTTTAATTCATTCATTCGTTCATTTTCCTTCAGCTTGGTGTCTATTTAGAGGTCGCCACAGCCGAATGAACCACTAACTATTTCAGCATATGTTTTACGCAGCGGATGCTGTTCCAGCCTTAACCCAGTACTGGGAAACACCCATACACACTTATTCACACACACTCTCATACACTACGGACACTTTATTTTAGTCAATTCAACCACACCAACACGGGGAGAACATGCAAACTCCCCACAGAGAACTCAGCTGGGACTCGAACCAGTGGCCTTCTTGCTGTGAGGCGACAGTGCTATTCAGTGCATTTCTGAAAACCATCGTTAGCTAAGGTCGCAAGTTCTGCTGAACAAACAGAGTTTGTTGATTTGGCGTTTCCCAAATCCGTCGTTCCAACGAACATTCACAAACTGCATCACAAACTTGTACGCTTACAACTACACCTCTAGAGCTGTAGTTAGAAGCATAGTTCCTGGTTGTATTCCCCGTTAGCCCCCCCCATTCCCTATTCATTTAGAACATTATAACATTTAATCTAGGAATGTTTTAGAAAAAAAAAAACATTAAAGTCATCTCTCTTAGATGTAATTTGCTTTCAAAGGATCTTTAAAGTTAATTTTAGCGATCTTCTTATTGTCAATTCATTCTTCTTATTGTCAATTTCTCCCTTCATAGTGCAATTTGAAAACAATTATGCCATTTTGAACACAGCCTGGCTCATGACTCATGAAGAAAGCTATAGGTGACCTATTATTTAAAAGCAGAATTTAGGCTATGTTACGTCTCCAAAACTTTTGAAAACAAATATATATATAGCATACATTCATTTTTCTTTCGGCTTGACCATTTTATTAATCTGGGGTCGCCACAGCGAAACGAACCGCCAACTCATCCAGCATATGTGGATTCCCATCCCTTGGAAACATCCATACACACTATGACAATTTAGCCTACCCAATTCACCTATAGCGCATGTCTTGGGACTTGTGGGGGAGACCAGAGCACTTGCAGGAAACCCACGCGAACGCGGGGAGGACATGCAAACTCCACACAGAAATGCCAACTGACCCAGCTGAGGCTCGAACCAGCGACCTTCTTGCTGTGAGGCAACAGCACTACCCACTGCGTCACAGCGTGGCCTATAGCATACATTCATTTTTTTTAATTTATAGTAGGTTATTTATTAAATGTATCTATAGTTTCTCTACTGCAACAGAAAAACTACGGTTTTGGGAAACACTCATCTCTATATCATTCTTTTTCCAAACGATGTACTAAGATAGTTCGGCCGCGAGTTATGTCGTTGTTTGGGAAACACACCCCAGATTGGTTGCTATATATTACATGACACAAGGCGGTCATTGTTTGTGATGCTGAATTTTGCTGAAGCACCGGCAGGACAGAGGCACTACCTGAACCTATCTGACAAAACAAAGAGAAGAGTTAAATTAGTAAGTAAAAATTTAAACTCATATAAATTTTTCTTAATTTATATACACGCTATTCTAATGTTAGAATAGATACATATATAGTCATTTTAAGTTATCTATACTTAAACATTGAGTTGTTGATTTCTCATTACTCAAACAAACTGTGGGAATCACTTTCCTCAAATCATTTGAGTAGTCTCGACTTATTAGGGATTACAGTGCACACTGACAGTGGAAAGAAGTTCATGAGGGTAAAGTGAGAAATGAATTCTAGGCCAAACAGTTAAAACCTTATCTACTGTATAGCAATTTGGTCAGTGCATTTTTTATTTTTCAAAAGCAATTACGTAATATATTGTAATCAAAGAGAGACCTCTTCCAATTTAGAGCGTTCGTGTTTTTGTCTTTTTCTTGCGCGTGTCGTCCTCGCCAGTGTCCTCTTTTCTTCCCCAGTCTTCTGTTGACCGTTTCCTCTTTTCGCACAGCTCCCCTTCCTCCTCTCTTCTTCACAGAGTTAAAAGGGAAGTAGGAGATTTTGGCCGTAGCGGACTCAGCAGTGCCTTTAGTTCCCTACGTTGTTACAAACTGTCTTCGGGAGATCTAGTAGAGGTTAGCTGACGGTTCCAGAGATATTTATCTACCCCACAAAACCTGCAGCCATGTAAGTATTCAATCTACAGCGATATTAAAAGGGAAATACCATTATATTCGTGCTCCTTATTAACAGAAGTGTTTCAAGCGCTGTTATAAGCAGAGCGTTTTCAAGCTTGATCATGTGCCAGTTGTTCATTGGGTCATGGACCGATTGACCTTTTAGCTCCCATCTGTGTGTATCTGAGGGGTGGCACCGGATCGTGGCAGCTGGCGGAACATCTGGTGCTGATTTTTATCTTAATATGTTGTTGTTTCTTAATGGATCTTTATTTAATGTGAGAGGACAGGATGCAAGTTTAGAGAAGTGGTGCATGTGATGTAGTAGAGCTTGATGTAGAGTTTTTAAACGTATTATATTTCTCAAAAAATGACATTTGCAGCTTGTTCAAAGTACTTATTTAATATGAGCTGAACCAACACAGATCTTAAGTTTTTTGGGGGACAACTTAATTGTTTTATGTTCAGTCCACCTAAATTTGTAAAAACTATTAAAGCCCCAGTCAGATCACATGAATTTGTCATGATTTCGGCACGATTTCCTTGACGTAGGGCATCATAGAGATTTGTAAACGAGAAATAGACGTCGTGACACAGGATTCAATCATTTCTTCTTGTGTAATGTGGCATAGTTTTAGGCAGGGCTTAATCCAGATTCGGCAACTCTGAAATCTGATCCGGCACCTCATTTTACAAATCCTGCAGGAAAATATCAGGCTTTGCTAAAAGGCTTGTTATTTTATCATCGATTAGGGTAGCCTATTACAGATTTCAAAGAAAAATCGTAATATTAAAAAGGAAACATAAGCTGGACCACAACAGATCATATCAATGTCATAACGAATGCTCAAATAATGCAGCCCATTTATAGCAAGCATCATGTTTAGATTGTGCCATCTGTCATATACAGTATACAGTATAGATGTCTTATTTTTACTACAGAAGATTTATTTGTGTTTATCACCAGAACTATAGAAACTGCATTATGTTAATAAAAAAAAAAAAATAATAAAAAAACGGCACAGTATCGGGATCGGATCTGTATCGGTCGATACTCAGAATTTTGGTATCAAGATCGAATCGGTTCCAAAAAAATGGTATTGGTGCATCCCTAAAGCCATTGAATGGCGGAGGGTTGAGGAGTTGCGGAAGAAAGTGAAAGTGAACAGCAGACGGGGAAGGAGGGCGGTTAAGGAGGGGGATTGGTAAAATGAGATGCCGGATCAGATTTCAGAGGTGCCGAATCTGGATTAAGTCCTGCCTAAAACCAATACAATCTCACGGCAATTTGTGTTTTGGCGCATATAGCGGACTCGTTTTGAAGCCCATCACCTCAAATGTTATTCGTTATTCTTGCTTATAGAAAACTGACCAACAAAGATACATTAAAATTAGGATAAAAATGATACCAAACGAAATTAGTTTCAAAAAAAAGTTTTTAAACGAATTATATTTTCGTTTGTGTATATGGCTGGATGATTTGTTAAGCTCTGAGGAAAATAAGGATTTAATGAATGCTTCACTGTGATTGTATGACAAATCTCAGTTATATATTTGCAAATTTTTTGTCATTATTTTAAAGATTATGTCTTGAGCATCTGATTTTTCTTTAATTTCATTTTCTCCATCACACTTGCAGCAAGTTGAAGCGAGGGAGTGTTTAATGAGAAACCCATGGCAGGAAAATATACATTTAGATTTTAAAGAAAATATTTCAATATTAAAAAGGAATCATAAGTTTGATCCTATCCATGTTGTAAGAGAGGCCCTTAAATAATGTAGTTATATGTTGTCTGCAAGCATCAGTGTTTATTGAGATTAAAATAAGATTAAAAAAAAATCAAATTGAGACAAGAAATATGGTTATAGCAACATTTGTGACTGCTTTGGGAAATAACGTTTGTCATAGACATCACGGAATGACTGCTCGTAAAGGAACGTGTAGTCTTGCACATTTGGTACCCACGACAAGTCAAGATTTTATCAAGAAAAAAAAATTTGCATAACCTTACATCGTAACTTTCGTAACCGACAATAAAAATCGTGTGATCTGTCCGGGGCTTAAGTGAGCTTAGTTGATTTGTGTTGTGACAGCATGAAGGAATTTTTTAGTGTATGACTTTGAGGTTTAGCAGATTTTATTTAATGACACTTGTTTGATATTTTGGGTTTATTGTGGGTCAAAGCGGGCACCGTGTTGGATTTGATGTGAACGGAGATTGAAATATGCTTTACCAGTGCTTTCCAGAAGTTCCAGTGGATGGGAAACTCTAGAAAACATTGGTTGTGAAAACAGACCCGACCTTTGACATTAAGATATAACCTTCTGAACAGAATGTACTACACTCCTTGGGTTCCCACGGACATGGGAAAACCTGGAAATGCCAGGGAATTTCAAACATGTCATTTTCACGTCTTGAAATGTTAACTTACGTTAGTAGGATTGGGTTCGGTTTTGAGGAATGTATCTATTTCAGTGTCTTTTAAGATCCTCATCTAGTTGCCATTCCCTTAAAGAAATGGACAGATTCATTGATCAGACAAGTTGTATTAAGCTAAGTATGGTAAGCTAAATGCTATTGTAAGCTAAGTACTTATTTCACAATGAATATGAGGAAGCTGGATGACGTGACGATCACAACAAGTGAGAACATTTTTGATGCTTACTATGCAGTTATTATACACTACAGTTGAAAGTTTTGCAGACAGCAATTTTTTTGAATTGCAGATTTTTTGGGGGATAATTGAATAAATGTATTGAGCAAGTGTGCATTAATTGATAAATTATGATGTTATTACACAATATTTATTTTTCAAATATACAGTGCCCAGCATAATTGAGTACAGCCCATTTTGAAAATGAAAAATTTTCTCCATTTCTCAGTGACTATAGGAAATGTATTTTGGCGCATTTGAGCAAAACAGATTTATTAAATATATATATATATATATATTTATTAAAGTAATATTTTAGCCACCAAACATATGTAGAAATTGAAAGATAATACAATTAAATTCAAGCAAAATATTGCAAAATTAAATGATAACCTTTCCCCCACATACCAAAGTCATGTGGTATAGGTTAATTGGGTAAACTAAATTGTCTATAGTGTATGAGTGTTTATGGATGTTTCCAAGTGGTGGGTTGCAGCTGGAAGGGCATCCGCTATGTAAAACAAATGCTGGATAAGTTGGCGGTTCATTCTGCTGTGGCGACCCCAGATTAATAAAGGAACTAAGCCGAAAAGAAAATGAATGAATAAATTATAACCTACAAAATTTCAACTATATTTTTTCAATTCTTTTGCTTCTCTTATTTTTACTCTTTTTTAAATTTGCATTTAATATTTTTCTATAACATATCAATTTGGGTGTAGTAATTTTGCACAGGATCATAAGTTATTTTGTTAGATAAGCTCCAGATTTGGTTTCAGTACTGACTAATCTAATGTATATGCACAAATATAATATTTACGCTTCCTATTAAGCATGAATTCAAAAGATAGATTTGTGAGGGGTGTGTTTATGTATGCTGAGCACTGTATTTTGTTATTTTGAACTTTATATTTTACTAATAAAATTTCAATATGTGACTGTTATCTGTCTAGATATATCTAAACAGATAACACTTTGATGATGACACCATCCATTACGATGGCAGTACCAAAAAATCAATATGTATGGTTGCATGGCTAACGTAACCAAACATATTAGATCTGCCCTGAACTAATGTAGACATCTTAATTTTTCATCATATATGAAAATGTGCTTTATAAGAAAAGTTGCTTTTTTAACACCACACAAAATTGGTAAAAAATGGTCACAACTTCCATAAAACTATACAGCAGCAGCCCTTTAGCCCAAATACATACATCCTTGCTTAGCAAAAGTGAGTTGTTTCTAATATTTTCAACCCCAAACATTTCAAACTTTTGTAGAGTTGTGCAAATGTGGAGTTCAGACAGATGATATATAATACCAGGGGAATCTAAACCTGTTGCATTATTGTATATATCATATACACTACCGGTAAATGTTCGGGATCAGTAGGATTTTTAAATGCTTTAAAATAAGCTTCACCTGCTCACCAAGGCTGTATTTATTTCATCAAAAATACAGTACAAATTGTAAAATTGTGATATGTTATTGCACTATAAAATAACTGTTTAAAAGTAATTTATCATTTAATTTAATAATTTCTTATAGTGATTTTAAAGATGATTTTTCAGCTTCATTACTCCAGTCTTCAGAATCACATGATCCTTCAGAAATCACTCTAATAATAATAATAATAATAATAATAATAATAATAATAATAATTATTATTATTATTATTATTATTATTATTATTATTATTATTATTATTATTATTATTAATGTAATAGTAACAAAAGCAATAATGATTGGTGTAATAATTTAATTTGAAACTGCATGCAATAAGAAAGCAGTTATTTAAAATTTTAACAAATATATTTAACAATTTTTTTAACATTTAATAAATGCTGCCTTGGAGAACAGAATAATAATAAATAAAAACCAAAACATAAAAAGAAAACTGATCACAAACATTTGACTGGTAGTGTATATCATATTTAGGGCTGGCATACATATACAGACATTTTTTTGCCAGATTTTATTTTTTATTTATTTATTTATTCATTTATTTTTGGGCACACTTTATTATGATGGTCTGTTTGTTGAATAAAAGTTACATTGCATCTACATGCCAACTAATTCTCATTAGATTATAAGTAGACTGTTAGGTTGGGGTTAGGGTTGGGGTTAGTGCAAGTTGACATGTACTTGTAAAGTTTCTTATAGTCAGTTAAATGTCTGTTGAAGGAGCAGTATCAACAGACATTAAGCAGACAGTTTACTAATACTCAAATGGACCATCAAAATAAAACATTACCTTATTTTTTTTTATTGTGCTTGTGACAGTGTAAAACCAGAAACTCAACCATAACAATTTTAATTTTAATGTTTCTGTAATGCAGCAAGAAAATGAATGACAAGAAGAAGATCTAAAGTTCTAAAGTTAGTTCTAAAGTTCCAAGTTAGAAAACAGTTGCCTATTTCTTGTTGTATGATGATCCAAAAACCTGCATGTCTATCATTATTATACAGTATATTCGGACCTTTCATCAAAATTAACTGCACATCTGAACAAGGCAGCTCACTTCTTCGAAGCTGTTTCTACTTTTATAGCTACACAGTTCTAATTTTAGTGTTATTTTTACATGTTTACATAGTGTGAGTGACTCCGGTTATAGCTTGTGAATCGGATTGTGTAATGTGAGCTCAAAAATGGTAAGATTTGAATTTATACGTCATTTTATTAACAAGAACAGTTAGCGCTGGGATTTAAGAGAAACATTTCTGTAATGGCACAATGGATACATTTACGTAGGACAAACGAACATCATTTTAGTTAGCATGACTGTTAACATTTATTCCATGCTTTGGACACTTACATATAACAGTCGGTGATGGACTGGCGATCAGTTCATGGAGTTTTTAGCATTTTCACTTTTAAAAAAGGATGGATGACCATGTAAAATCATTTGTATAATGATAATCTTATTTGCTGATGTTTTTATTTAATCTCTCTAACTTAACAGTATTAAAAACAACTTATTACTCCCTATTCTGCTCATTTAAGTAGATGATTAAACTTAACATGCTTGACTAAATTAGCCAAAGTCATAGATTTAATTGTGAGCATTTGCTTGATGTGACTAATATAGTCTTTCTCTCTTTTTCTCCCTCACCGTTCCCTCTCCTTATTTGTATGTCCATGTTTGTTGCCTTGTTTGTGTGTTTTTTGTGCTTTCTGGCCTGTGCTATATGTGTTTGTGTGTGAAGGAGAGGTCCGCGGCCTGCGGGGGGATGACATGCATGTGTCCAGGCAATTAACATCATTGAGGATTTTAAGACTAGTAGGCTGCCCTCCGCCAAGCCATGATGGACATTCTGGTAACTGGCCCTTTTTTCCTCATTGCTGTTTGTGTTTGGGGTGTCTTTATGATGGTTTATATTTGTGTCAGTGGATTCAAGAGTCTTATGATGCGATTTGGATTCTTAAAGTGATGTCCTGAGAGATACTGCTAAGTACTGTTTGGAGAATCCTGGACCAGATGGAATAACTTAAAAATAAAGGTTCCAAAAGAGTTTCTTTTTCATTGACGCAATCGAAAGGCTTTAAGTGATCTTCAGTTCTTAACAGAGCTTAGTTTCTCTGGGAAAAATAAAAATCCCAAAATTAAAATTCTTTCACAATTTACTCACTCTCATGTTGTTACTACAAAAAGTTTGTAGTAAATTATTATAAATAAAGGCAAGTTGGAAGTACTTCACTATGATAGGCATAGGAGCAATTCTATGTAAATGCCATGGACAAAATTAATTGTACTGGGAAATATTTAAAAAAGAAAAAGAAATTTAAAGGGGGGCTAATAATTCTCACTTCATCTGTATGTATATATATATATATATATATATATATATATATATGAAGAGTTTAGATGCAAAAACCTCTAAATGGCATTTGAAATGTCCTTTAAAAACAAGCATTTTCCTCAACCTCCTATGTTTATGTTAAATGATTTCACTATACAAACGATGAAAATACCCTATTCATTGACATAAAAGGGAAATTACTGAACCTAACCACAAGAGCCTGAGAAAAATGCTCATTTTAGAAGAAAAGTTAAAATGGCATTCAGAGGTTTTTGCATCAACAGTTAGTAAACACAAGTACATCTTATTGAACACAATTTATTTTTATCACCAATTATCATGGTAGAACAGTAAGCAGTTTGTGATGCATTTTGGAAACAGGAGATGAGCCCCTGGTCTAATGCGCGACCTGGCTTGAGAAACCCATTCTCAAAGACTAAATATTTGGGTAGCATAAATATTCTGAATGCCTTTGGCAGAATTCAAATGAGCATTTTAATCTAGATTAATTCCGAAATTAATCTAGATTAAAAATCTTTGCCCACCTATTATATATATATATATATAATATATATATATATATATATATATATATATATATATATATATATATATATATATATATATATATATATATATATATATTTTTTTTTTTTTTTTTTTTTTTTTTAAAGGGGACCTGTATGCAAAAATCAATTAACCAAGGGGTTTAAACTCAGATGTGTGGCAACAGTGTGTAAATATATAATAAAAATAGTTCGATTTTTTTATAATGACACTTGATTAAAAAAAAGTGCGCAGAATCACTTTGATTGACATTCTCCCTTTGTAGATGTCATGGAAAGCATGGAAAGCGTCTATTAGTGATGATCTCCCCCTCATTAGCATAGACAGTCCTGAGTGAGAAGCAAAAGATAATGTCAGAGACTAAGAGGCATTATAAATGTGTAGTTTAAGGATGCACAAATGAACAGCGTAGTATGTGTAACTGACAAAAGAACTGTAGTCTCCATATACTGCCTTTGACATTTTTCAGTTATTCACAGAGATAACATTAGTCCTGTTCTGAATCTGCTGCTACAGTATGCTGACACATAGGCATTGTAGCTCTGGCCTCTTTTGAAAATAGCAGAATCTCATTCGAATTTAAAGCGACTGTCACCAAAACGGCACAATTTAGATCAAACCCTTAAAGTAGCAGATTGAAAGAGTTCTAAAAAAACTATTTGTGGGGTATTTTGAGCTGAAACTTGACAAACACACTCTATGGACATTAAAGAAAGGGCATAATAGGTCCCCGTTGAACACATTCAAGAGATTTTACCTCAAAGATCAGATCAGAGAATGTGGGGTATCTGCAGATTTTGTCTGGCGACAGTGTGTAAAAATATAATTAAAATTAATTAATTCTATTTTTTATAATCATACTTGATAAAAAAGTGTGCAGAAACACTTTGATTGACATTCTCCCTCTTTTGTACATGTCATGAAAAGCATGGAAAGCCTCTATTAGTGACGATCTCTCCCTCAGTAGCATAGACAGCCCTGAGTGAGAAGCAGAAGGTAATGTCAGTGACTAAGAGGCATTATAAATGTCCACACCTCTTTTGAAAATAGCACAGTCTTAATTTAATTTAAAGCGACAGTCACCAAAATGGCACAGTTTAGATCAAAGCCTTAAAGGGGCAGTTTCAAAGAGTTCTAAAAGATTATTTATGTAGGATTTAGATACAGAATAGGCCTACTTTAACAACATTCAAGAGATTTTACCTCAAAGATCAGATTAGAGAATGTGTAGCATCTGCAGATTCTGTCTGGTGTTGATTATACCCGTATATCAGCAGTTCTCCTGATGTTTAGCGTTATTTGTGTGTTGTATTTTTTTTTTTTCTGTAACAGTGTTTGTTATGTTTGATACTTGAGAAATGATGTATACTGGTCTTTCCTGGAGCTGGTTACAGCTTGTGAACTGTCTACTGTCTTCAAATATCTTCTTTTGTTTTTTCCTCAGCCT
The DNA here is from genome assembly GCF_903798145.1 of Danio aesculapii. Taxonomy (NCBI): domain Eukaryota; kingdom Metazoa; phylum Chordata; class Actinopteri; order Cypriniformes; family Danionidae; genus Danio; species Danio aesculapii. Next base: position 38,311,980 of record NC_079457.1, read on the forward strand.
TGTTCTCTCGACTCTCCCTATTCCTCACATACAAACACACACTAATCCATGACAGTCAGCAATTTTAAATTAGCCCAAACTAAGCTAATTATAACTACTATCCTAAAGACATCTTTTGACATTTTGATTTATGCTCTGTAGACAGCATCTGTCTTCGTTGTGTTGTCAAGACGCTTACTACACTTCTGACATTTTCACACACACAAGTTTCACCAAAGCTCACAGAAGAGCACACATGGACGAAGAACATGAGATGTTCATCAAGATGCATCGACTGCTGGAAAGCTAGGAATAAAGAGAGCCCAGAGACAGAAAGAAGAAGTCAGCAGAAGGAGGGAGTGATAAGTCACATGATTCATGGCCTGTTCACTATGGCATCTGGATAAAGTTAGCGGAAAGCTAGATTTAGATCTAAAAACAGACAAGCAGACAGACATCCATTCTGTATGTGTGTATGAGAGTTTTCCTCTCATCTTTAATAGCACAGAGCAGCTTACTCATATCTCCAGCGGTTGATTTAGGTGCATGTCTTTCTGCAAAGCTCCTCCCATTGCTATAGCCTAAAGTTTGACTCATATATTTATATATGAAGCCGAACATTGGTGCACATTCTCTCTCTCTCTCCCTCCCCCTCTGCTGGGTTAAGTTTCTTGCCCTCGGGAGATCCCTGAGTTTCTCACGCTTGATGCCAGGTTGGGGGAGCTCTGTGCTAGTGCTCTCAAGCCTGTTGGTTTTGTTACTCATTTTAGAAGTGGCTATGACTTTTGAAAAGGGATGGAGGTGGCATAGCCTAGCGGATCTGGGCTGCTTTCCAGAAAGCTGCAGGTTCCAGTCTTACAAGGGTTGATTCATGGTCACCACGGCTGTAGTGTGTTGTAGTGATGGGCTATGTTTGGACCAGAATGCTAGTGTATTGTGATATATGCATTGTTTAGTGAATTTTTTTTTTTTTTGTAGTTTCAAGAGGTCAAGGCTTAAGCTATGTTTGCATGACAACGATGTAGCCAAAAACAAAAAAGGTTTTTTGTTTACAAAATGTTTTGAAAACAATCCATTTTTAGACCAGTGTTATTTTTGACATTTTTTTTTACTTAGTTACTTAGTCTTCGAAAATTCTATTTTAGTTTTAGTCTAGTTTTAGTCAACTAAATTTCCTATTCTAGATTTAGTTGACTAAAATATATTTGATTTAACTTAAGTAAACTATTGGATACATAAATTTATACAAAATATTCTAACTTAAAATGAAATAAAAAGTGTGGCCTGTAGCCTTTCCATAGAAGACCAAAAATGAGATCTGCATTGTTTATAACTTGCATATGACATTCTTCATTCTTGAAAGCAAATGTGCAACCCCAATATACTAAAAAGAAACAATTTGGCATTAATGCCATAGCAAATACTGTATAACCTGAATAAATTACAAGAATCAACAGTTTATTTATATAATAAGGAATATGTGACATACTCCACATTTAAGAACAGCATTTGAAAGAGCATAACTTCAATTATTTAGCAAATCCTTTATTTTCATGTGATAAACTATCAGTCCATCGACCAGAGTATCAATCAGTTTGAAACCTAGAATACTTATATAAGTAGTGAAAAGTGGACAAACTCAAAGCTCAATTTTATACACCTATGCTAAATGTCGTCCACTTATGTTCCGACTGTCCAAAACCAAATCATGCAGCTTTCAGTTGGTTGATGAACAGAATTTGCATGAACATCTATATCCTATGGCAAATGTATGAGGATAAATCAGTTGTTCTTACATAAAAATCCAAATTACATGGATTCCAATTGAACTGACTGGATTTAGCCCGTCGAAACTTACAAGCAGTGGTAAATGTGATCCAGCATAGCTCTCAATATGATAAAAAGCACTTATTTACTGTTCACTTGACATGGAAAATCAAGCACATTGCATTGCGAGATAAAGTGACGAAATCTTTTTTGCATTACACATTGTAAGTACACTCAATAAATAATTTTTGCAGTTTGTTCAAACTGCTTATTTAAAATGAGCTGAATAAACACAATTTTAGATTTTTTTTTATATAGCTTAACCTTTATTTCAATGTAATAAACTATTAGACTGTCAAACCGTTTCAAACCTAGACTTCTTCGATAAGTAGAAAGTGAACTAGCTTGAAACATTTTAGACTGTTTACACCTATGCTCATTGTCGTCCACTTATGTTCAGACTGTCCAAAACCAAACCATTCAGTTGGTCGATGAACAGAATTTGCATGAACAGATATTCTACTGCAAAATATATAAGGATGAATCGTTTGTCCTTATGTAAAATTCCAAATCACTTAGTCTTCAATCAAACTGACTGGATTTAGCCTGTGGAAACTTACAAACAGTGGTAAATGTGATCGACCATATCTCAATATGTTAAAACTCACTTATTTATAGTTCCCTTGAAATCAATTAATAATTTTTGTTGCTTGTTCAGCCTACTTATTTAAAATGAGCCGAATCAACACAATTCTTGAGTTTTTTGGAAACCTTTGGACAACTTAACTATTTTATGCTTGATCCACTTTTATTTGTGAAAACGATTAGGTTAACTTAGTCAAGTTGTATTGGGACAACATGAAGAAATTGTGGAACCCAGCATTTTTACAGTGAATTATGTGCATGCTTTACTTTTGTAGTAAGATGTTGTTCTATACAGTTGAAGTCAGAATTATTAGCCCACCTTTGAATTTTTTCTTTTTTTAAATATTTCCCAAATGATGTTTAACAAAGCAAGGATGTTTTCACAGTATGTCTGATAATATTTTTTCTTCTCGAGAAATTCTAATTTGTTTTATTTCGGCTAGAATAAAAGCAGTTTTAAATTTTTCAAAAACCATTTTAAGGTCAATATTATTAGCCCCTTTAAGCAATATTTTTTTTTTTTGATAGTCGACAGAACAAACCATCGTTATACAATAACTTGCCTAATTACCCTAACCTAGTTAAGCCGTTAAATGTCACTTTAAGCTGTATAAAAGTGTCTTGAAAAATATTATTTACTGTCATCATGGCAAAGATAAAATAAATCAGTTATTAGAAAAAAGTTATTAAAACTATTATGTTTAGAAATGTGTTACTGGGGAAATTGGGGGAAAAATAAACAGGGGGGCTAATAATTCAGGGGGGCTGCTAATTCAGGGGGGTTTTATACAGACTTTCATAAAGACTTTAACTGTATAAAATATTGAAATGCTAATAAATAAAGGTTCAAATCAAAGCATGTTGGCATTATCATAGTAGGAAAACACTCTACATGATGCCAAATTCAGCAGTAAAATGTTGTTAAGTAAAGTCATAATATATTTGCTTAATAATTCCAGCTGCTATTTAACTTGTTAATGTTTTATTAATAGGAGACTAATCTGAACATCAACCTAGACACGTTGCAGTTTAATCTAGATAGTGATTTTGGTAACTACGTGACATCTTAGGCTCTTGTGTTATTTAATCATTATAAAATCTGTATATACTAGCAGCTAATCACTAAAAAATACAGTTAAACCTATCTTAAATCAAGTTGAAGAATGGACTTATGTCACAGCATTTGCCCAATCGAGTGTATGGTGTGTTTGCAGTGTGAGAATTTCTGCTTAGCCACATGTCGTAACATCCAAACAAATGTGATACTTTAGTCATGTGACAGAGTGGAAGAGAAGCTACAAATACAGCTCTGTGTTACTTTAAAGGGCTGTTAATGTGTGTTTGCAGTGATTTAAGAGCAAAGCGTATCCCGTTCCTGGTGGGCCGCTGCTTTGCTGTGGTTGCTCTTTAGCAAAACCACTTCCTCTTCTCATTGTTTCTTTGAGCTCCCTCTATTTTCAACTCTTACTTTCGTAGACCACTAATCCTTTTTTTCTGTTTCCTTTGCTGTATTTTAGGCATCTTAAATCCCTGTCTTTGATTTGCCTGCTAAACATGAAGTGGTTTACTGGTGTTGAAATTAATTTTAGTTCTGGTCACATGTTGATCCTACTGTAAATATTGATTGTTGTCCTAAAATGAATGAGTTTGCTGTAGGCATGGGATGATAACTGGTTTCAAGGTTTACCGCAGCTTGGAAAAGTCAAGGTTTTAATACAGCTAAATGTTCTGTTATATCGTTTCCAAGGTATATGAAGGGATTTTTTATGTATTTTTATTTGTTGTAAATAAATCTTTTTAAAACTACTAAAGAGAGCAGAAATCAATGATTTAATTTAACCATTTAGCCTGATATACATAAAATAGTATACATGTTTCTTAAAATAAAATAAATTGTGTTCAATGAGGTTTCAAATTATTATTTTTTTTTACCCAGACATTTAAAAATAACTTTATTATTATTTTAGAGCAGTCATCACAATACCGTGATGCCGTGAAACTGGTCTTTTTATCCAAGGTTATCATACCATCAGAAACTTATACCGGCCATTTTCTTGATCATATTTGCAGAATTTTTATGTTGTTTTGCAGCAAAAACACACACATTCTGATGTACCTATCGTAGCCTATGACTTAATCTTGAGTTTCTTATAGTCAGTTAAATGTCTGTTGAAGGAGCAGTATCAATAGATATTAAGCAGACAGTCTACTAATACTCAAATGGACCATCAAAATGAAGTGTTACCTTAACCATTTTGTGTGAACATGTCATGGTCAGAAGCTTTTTATTAAACAAAATAGATAACAGAATAAAAAATGGCAAGAAAAATCACCAATAAAGCAGTTTGGAAACATTGCAAATCATGGAAGAATTCAACATGTCTCAGTGAAGTTTGGACCACATGTTTGATGCACCAGGAGTTAAAATGCACACCTATAAATCCATTACTGCTTTACAAAAAGGAAATAGGTCCATAAACTACAACTTATTACAATACGTATATTACAATAAAGTATATTATTAAATATTCAAGTTAATTATTATAGATTTTTTATTATTTCCCTAATTTTCCAGCCAAGATTTAATGAACTTGCAATACTTTTGAAAACACAGAACCTTCAGTTCTTATGTGTCCTCTGCTTGTAAACTTGTAAACAAATGTTTGTGATTGGTTCATGAGATCAACCAGATTAGCGAGTACCGATCGAGTCATGAAATGTGATTATAGGCCGTTACCGGTCTCTGGCTGATCGATCGGAGCATCCCTAGTGTTTTGCTTAATATTTTGGCTTAATGTTACACCACAACAGTTACAGTTTAGAAAATGTATACATATGCATAATTAATATAAAGTATTATGATTTACTTGACTGGTTACATTTTAAACTAGACAAAAGCTACAATGCATGCTCAAGACTAAAATACGACTAAAGTTAAATGACAGTTTTGCATTAAAAAATATGTATATGTATATAAGAAAATAAATATGACCTCACGTTGTATAAAATGCATTTCCATACTCCCTCTGAAACCTTTGTCTTCATAAAAAAATCCTGTTTTATTTATTTTTTCTTCATTTTTTGCATTCGAAGAAAGCATGTTGACATAAACATAAATATTTTTATGCAGTAATATTTATAACTGTCAATAGAAAACTCAGTGAGACATCAAAACTACAGTTAATGATGGTTAAAATCACACTATGATCATAGGATGGCATGTGAGCCGTCAGATGGAGAAATATGCTAAAAAGCAAATAGTTCCCAACTATAATCGGAGTTTCCCAGCAGGAAGTTTGAAACAGTGTCAGTCTTGTTCAAGATTTGTAGATGTGGCCTATTTAGTTTTAGAGAACCTTTCCTAACCTAATAAAAAACGATTTGTAAAATAAGTTGCCTGCTCTGACTTGTAACTACAGTTGCAGTTGACTCCTGCTCTGTTGTCTCTTTGGGTCATGACCTTCTGATCCCCATAAGCTGCATTGAGAGGGTCTGTTTTAACTCAGAGAGGAAGCTGGCACGTGATGCAGACTGCTTCTGCTTTTTAATGCCAGCTCCTGAGGTGCCACATGTTAGCTCAGAAGTCACTCAAGTGTCATGTGTCAATGTTATTAGCAAACACTGGCACGACAGAAACCTCAGCTTCTCGTCATGTAACAACTTGAGTAAACCGTGGCAAGTTCCTCAAACTTTTTATTTATACCAACAAATAAAATGATTCTATCTGTTTTTCTATTGAAAAATATATAAAAATCAGTTTAAAACACTAAGGTGAGTTTTTAAAAATTTGATACATTTTTTAATTAAATTAAAGAATTAAGAATTAAAATAATAATTTGATAAAAGTGAAAATAAAGGCAAAATTAGTTTCAAATAATGGCTGTTCTTTTGAACTTTATATTTATCAAAGAAATCATGAAAACATGGAGCACAATTCTCACAAAAATATAAATCAACACAACTATTACCATAAAAAATATAAATATGTCTGCATTTTTGCATATTGAATGATTTATGAAGAGTCATGTGATGCTGAAGATACTAAAGAAATTAATGACTGCTAAATAATTATTTACATTTCAAAATAAAATTATTTAATGTATAATATAATAGTAATAATAATAATAATACATATGATATACATAGTAGTGAAATATGTAAATATTTGAAAACATTATAATAATTTATTCTTTTTCAGCTTACTCACTTTATTAATCTGGGGTTGCCACAGCGAAATGAACCGCCAACTTATCCAGCATATGTTTTACCCAGTGGATGCCCTTCCAGCTGCAACACATCACTGGGAAATATACATACACATTCACACACTCATACACTACAGTCTATATATATATATATATATATATATATATATATATATATATATATATATATATATATATATATATATATATATATATATATATATATATATATATATATATATATATATACATATTTTTTTTATTATTATTTTATTTAAGATTTTTTTCATATTTATTTTTCAGTACAACCGCTTCCCCAACAAATGATAATGATATAATAAAAATTAATAATAATAAAAATAAATAAATACATAAATAAATCAGGGGATACATTTGTACATCAAGTTACATTGTGTTACATTGTAGTTACTGTATTTTATATTAATTCATGATATTTTTGTTTTATTTTCAAGTAAATCCAGCCTTGGTAAGTGAAAGACTCCTTTTAACCAGTGGTGGAAAGAGTACTGAAAAATCATACTCAAGTAAAAGTACCATTACTTGTCCAAAACTGTAGTGCAAGTAGACTGAAAGTATCAGTTGTAAATATTACTCAAAGCATGAGTAAAAAGTAGCTTTTTTAAAAGTACTCTATAGTAGTGAGTAGGGCGGGGCTATATATCATCACTATATCATTATCATTCGATACCGATATTTATTGAATATTTTTTTATAATCCATTTAGGAATATTAGGATTTTTGTTTTATTTAAACACTTAATTATAATTTACCAACATTACTAAGGCAAATAGTTTTAATAGTCAAAAACTAAAATATTATAGTCAGAAACAAAAAATATATTTACTAAGGCAAATAGTTTTTATAGTCAACAAAACTATTGATATTTTGTCAGTATCGTGTCAAACATTTTTTTAATTGATATTGACAAAAGTGTTCGGTCAATAAATATCGAGACCTATTTTATCGGCCAGCTCTAGTAGTGAGTATTACGCTTTGAATGCTGATAGGTTTACATGCAATTTCTGCTTGTGAGTGTGTAAACGTAACATTCTGTAGTGCATTAGTGATTGTTCAAGACCATTTGGTGATTTCAGTCATCACAGTAAACATCTGTCATCTTCTCATCAGTGACATGCAGTCTCTGGGTCGTTGCGTGTAAAGATTTTGGACTTCTACTTGGACACTTTTAATGCTTTCAGGCAGTTTGCTGCATTTATAAATCACCCATATCTTCAGGTAGTTCAGTATGATGAGATTTACTTTCTATGTGTGATTGGATTGGAAAGGAATCACAGGACTGATTCTTTTCCCCTCAGCTAATTGCCGCAGACTGAAAAATTATGAAAAAGTAAAGTAGTGACTGCAGGTTGAAGGAAAGTAGTGGAGTAAAAGTACCAATACTGCACTAAAAATGTACTTGAGGGGAAGTAAACATACACATTTTAAAACTACTTATAAATTACAATTTCTGAGCAAAACTACTCAATTACAGTCATTTGAGTATTTGTAATTTGTTACTTTACACCACTGCTTTTAACACACAGTAGTGCATTAAAACATACTGTTCAAGTGTAAAATGCTAATGTTTTTTTAAAAGTGCTTGTTTGTATAATCTTACTGAATTATTTGTTATTTCAATGTATTTCTGAAAGAAAATCCCAGAGTTTTTTCTTTTTTCTCTCACAGTATTTGCTGATACAACCAAATCTGCATCTTCAGGCTGCTGTACATTAAATAAGTTGACCAAATAGCTTAAATAAGTCATCGGTCTGTGTGTGTGTGTGCGTGCATGTTATCTGATGAAGTGGGCATGTGGGCCTGTATGCGGATGTTAGCATAAGTTAGTTGTGGTGTTGTGGACTCATTGTTTGTCTGGATATCTGGTTTGATCTGGTGAGGTGAGCATCTAGAAAGAGGAAGAAGCGGTGGCTGACTCATTAGATTTCAAGCTCCGTGTGCCACTTACAACATCTGAAGAGTTACAACACTTCCTCTCCTCTCCTGTCTCTTTATCTGACTGCTTCTTAAACTGTTAGCACACTGTCACACTGTACATTGTTTCACACTATAAATGTATCAATCCTGGTTTATTTATTTATTTATTTATTTATTTATTTATTTATTTATTTATATTTTCGCATGGCACAAAATATAGAAATGTCTAAAATTCACCAAAAAGTTGAATTTGAATATTGAATATTTCCCTTATTGTTTCTGGCAATGCTTAAAACATGATGTGGACTTGAGTAAGTTTAAGGGTGCTTTCACACCTGTAGATCGATTGTTTTGTTTGGAAACAGGGATTAAATGATACATCTTTATTTTCATTCTTGGTGCGGTTCGCTTTCACACTGCAAAGTTTCTAATTAGACCAAAATAGTTAAAACAAGTGACGTGCGAGTAAACTCTCCTCACATTGGTCAGAGTTTCAGGGTTTATTTTATTAAGTCCCATGGATTCCGCTTATCTGATGATAAGCAATAAGCCATTATAAGTGAAAAGTGCACTTTAATTTTGACACCCACAGACATAGTCACCAAATATAAATCAGAGAGGTAAGACGTTCTATACATAGCCTCATTTCAGTTGTCAAGTTTTGTAAAAATCTATCTATTGAATCAATCAATCTATTATTAATCCGTTGGATAGAATTATTGAGAGGAATAACTAGGGATGGGTTTGGTTATGGTTTTAACGGTATTACTACTTTTATCGATACCATTTATCGGTTCAGTACTTTAACGATTCTCTTATCAGTACTTTTTGTAGTGTTTTTTGATGAAGAACATAATAATAATAATAAACTGAACAGAATTAACAACACTTTATTTTAATATTATGTTTTTTAATGTAAAATAAAGCAAAACCAATAATTGTAAATTAATAATTAATTTTTTTTCTTGTAAAAGAGTGTAGAGAAAAATAACATGTTTGCCTTTACTGGCAGAAGTCAGGATCTTTCTTGGTTTATTGTGCTCCTTCTAGTTGGAAAATACCCTCTTTGAGTTGCAAAATGCAGTTAATTGAGATAATGTTTATGATTATTCATTAACATAGTCACATAAATGAGTTATTGGTGTTTTGGGAGCTAACTGTGTTTTTAATACAGTTTTGGAGCATCTTGCATTGTAAAAATAAGCATTTTTTAATATAATTTCTTTGTAAGCAAAGTTTATTATTAGGCTATTCATATGCTATATTTGTAAATACAAATATATGCCTAATCAATTTAGGTGATTTACTGCTGGCATAACGATGTGGATGATGTTACGTTACCGTTAGTAGCTAGGCAGTCAAAAACTTTTCATGTGTCTTTCTGCAGTTAACGCACTTTTGAAAGATACTTTCACTTAGCCAGATTGCTTGCGTTTCCGCTTGTACAAGAAAACAACTTGTTGCGTTGTTGCAACGGGCGTTGTCGCTGTCCACTCTGGAAATAAAAACCATTTGGTTCACTCCGCAAACTTACAAGCTGCGTGTGCGTGAGTCTGTGTCGCGAGCTATATGTGTGCGCTAAGCGCGAGCCTCCACTGAGTGCCGAGAACTGTGAAGGCTTTTATACTTGACGCTCTCGTCTGGAAACACGAGCATTTCTCACGTAAGACTGCCAACTGTGAAGACAAATATCCAATATTGCAAATTAGAAAAGGTTGGTCAGTTAAATTATGCTTCTGTAAGTAATGTTTATTCAGCAATGATTCTCCAGTACTGATAGCAGAACCGTTAACATCAGAGCTTATCGATACTTCTGTCTTTTAAAGTGTAGCACTGATGCCGATAAAATACAGTGCTATAAAAATAGCAGCATTTTTTATGTCACTTTATAACAATAATGTATATTTTTACAGTACTGTGACGGTTGGGTTTAGGGTTAGGGTGGGGGTAGATTTATTTATAAATACAATTTATTGGGTAATTTAATGGATAACATAAATAATACTCAATACAACTTCTGTTTTAACATTACTGTGACGGTTAGGTTTAGGGTTGGGGGCAGACTTTATTAAAATACAATTCAAGAGTTCACACTTAGCTGATGATTGATTATAAAGCTTGTTTGGCATGCTATCCCGGAAGACAGATTCATAAGATCCTCGAGCCTGGTGCTCCCTCCCGTTTGCAAGGTGAGAGGGGAGTTTGAGCTCTGGTAGATCTCGAGAATTCCCCTGCTTTAGTAGCTAATGAACAGATAATGATTGCCCTTAAGAGATAACTACTTTCTAGGATCATGTCTATGGTGTCGATTTGGATTAGTCAATTAACTTAAGTTGCATGTTTTTGGACGGTGGGAGGAAACCGGGGAACCTGGGGGAAGCATGGGGAGAACGTGTAAACTCCGTACAGAAACGTCAGCTAACTTGGTAAAGACTAAAACCAGTGACGGTCTTGCTGTGAGGCAACAGTGCTAACCACTGGGCCACCATGCCACCCATCTAGGAAAGGAGGAGGAGTAGGCATGAAAGGGGGGATTCTTCAAAACGAAGATAGCTGTTATATGGAACTTTGGGTATTTATAGTGGCTTAAGAATCGTCTGATTGGGGAATCATAAATTGAATAATGCGGGACCAGCCGCAAGCAATCATACGCACGTGATCCTCTCGAAATTAGTTGATAAATAAACTTAACTTAATGGGAAATTTATTCAATAATATAAATCATTTTCGTGAACTTCTGGCCGTAACCGTCGCTCATTCAAAGGCAGGAACCAGCGGACGTGCAACAAGTTGTATCATAAGGTAAACACAAAACATCTGAAGCTCCTTCACATGGCACGACCACTGATCTATATAGAGGATAATCTATACAGATCAGTGGACTCAACACTTGTAAACAATTGCTCCACCTGGCTTGCGGTTTTTAGCACCGCCCACACTCGGCATAGCTACCAAGCTGGCCAATCACAGAGCTTGCGCTATGCATCATTGCAACGTATAGAGGGCTATGTGACCATGCGAAGGCTGTGCTGGACCATTCCCGTGCGCTTGACGCAGAAGTATAAATCAGCCTTGAGAATAAATAATAAATACTAATAAGTAATTTAGTTACCGTGAAATACCGTGCACAATTTCAACAGAGAGGCAGAATAACTGTATATTTATTTATATAATGTATATTTTTCAACTAAAGAAGGTTCGATTTGTCAGACTAAACCTAAAAGGCCATCAGAGAGAGTTTAATTTGTATTCTGTATACTTTGAGATTCATATGAATTTGAAGTAGTATTTAATCGAGTAATTACATTACATATTTGGTAATTAAGTTACTTAACTGTTTTCTTTTCTGTAAACTTGTTTGTTTTCAAACAGAAATAAAACAGAATTTGAGAAAAAAAGTAAAACTTGTATCACAGGGTCCATAAGAAAGGACATTTTTGTTACTCTTAACCCAAAAATGAACTTGAAAATGTTTCATAACTTCAATTACTTGGACACACAGTTTATTTAACCCATTAAAATGGAGTAAAAAATCTGAATGACAAGACGATTTAAAAAAAATTTTGAATATAGGAATTTTGGAAGAAATCAAAATAATCTCAGTGGCCCCTAGGTTATTTAATTAGTTAACTATTAGTTATTCATATTTAATAATTTGTCTTTGGTCAAGTACTGTGTGCAAAACTTTATGGTGTGGATGCTGGTTTTTATAGCCGAGGGTCTTGGTTTCCCGTGTGACTTTGTATGAAATGAGGCGAAATTTTACAGCGGGATCTCCTTACAAGGACATCAAACTACAACCGAACTCTAGCAAATACTTACTGCAGCTCCTGGTATTAAAAATATCTGTTGGCCAAATAAACTATTTATGTGATAATACTACGTGGCTGCTTTTTTCACACAAGGATGTTGGCTTGATGATCTAAAGGGAGACTCTAAACGCAACCCTTAGCTGGCAAATCTTAATGCTGACAGTTTGTGTGTTTGTAAACGTATAAAAACTTGTTCTCATTGTTTAACTGAGCTTGCATCTCAGAGCCTGTTAGAACAAGATCAGAGACCACGGTTGAAATTTTCTTCAGTGAGTTTTGTTTTGTTTCTGAGTAACATTTAACTGTGTCTCAGATGAAGATTTCCTGGCGTCTTTTTAAAAAAAATCTGTGACCAATTGGATGTTTGCCACAGCTCCAAGTTTGGCCCCCATGTCTCCACAGGGTGGTGTCGGGCACTGAGCCGCTCTGCCTCGCTCTTGCTCTGATTTATTTGGAGCTTTGGGTATTCATTCTGCCTGACGTGATTTTATGAGCATTAGTCATTGCACAATTGCTGGACAGAAATACTACTAGTAAATGATAGCTGTTTGACCGGTTGCTTAAAAGGTAATTAGTTTGAATTTTAAATTTAGATGGTTTTGACTTGCTATTTTCTAGTTTTGGAAGCCTAAATTTGTATTATTGGACCTCCTTGTTTAACCATTGTATGCTGTTGGGATGCTTTCATCCACTCTGTGGTGATTTTGAGTCTTTATTTGGCCACAGCTTTCTCTGTGTTTCAGCAGATGGAATGATTTTGTTGACAAATCGTATTTTGACACGTTTTGGGAAAATGCTTCGGAATTTTTCAAAAATTCAACAATACACTCAAATTTTCTACCCTTTCGTTATGTTGGGGGCTGTTTTTGCCCCATTGATTTCCTTTATAATGACATTTTTTAATTGCAAAGCCATAGCACCATATAATCATGCTAGGGCTGGGCAATTAGTCTAAAAGTAATCGAAATCGACATTCAGAACCAATAATCGATCTAATTTTTCCAGGTCATTTTTTTCAATTACTTTTCATGTGACCCCGCTCTGTTAAGGCTGAATTATACATATTATATTATGATTTATGCTTATTATATTATTATATTATTCTTCTGCCAGGGGCACGTGTACAGTCCGCCGCAACCTTCGCATACCTCTCAAAAAAATTACTTATACGTTACAACTACGCGTAGCACAAGCTTTGTGATTGGTTGGTTTGGTAGTGGTGATGACGGTTGGAGTGGAGAGCCGCATTTTAGGCAATGTGTGTTTTAATTTCAGTTGTTCAGCTTTGATGTTAGATAGTAGATAGTGTGTGTCTACTTCAATTGTTTTTAAATCAAGTAATCCACCCTACATTCAAAAATCTTTTACTTGACAGTGAGCTATGAGGGCAAAAACATCAAATAAATAAATAAAATAATCGTTCATTAATTGTAATCGAGTTAAAATGTTCAGTTAATCGAGATTTAGATTTTAGGCCAAATCACCCTAAATCATGCATTCTTGGTGATGTGAGGTGTATTTGTAAATTTATATTATATTTGGAGGTAAAATGTGTCATTTTTACAGTTGATCAACAGTTCCAGTGCAAAAAAGCTTAGTTTCTGCCTTCTATATATGGACTATAGTGTGTGTGCATGTGTGTGTGTAAGAGAGAGAGACTTTTACACACTTATCTTGATGTGTCTGAGAAAATCAAAATAAGCAGCTCAACTCTCAGAACATTGTAAATATAAAGAGTTCAGATGCAAAAGCCTCAACGTGCATCTGAAATTTCCATAAAAAATGAGCATTATTCACAGCCTCCTTTGTTTATGTCGAGTTATTTCACTTTGAAGATCATGAAAACAACTTATCTTTGCCATGAAAGTGAAATTATTGAACCTGCACACAGGAGCCTAATAAAAATGATACTTTTTGAAGAAAATTTCAGACGGTATTTAGAGGTTTTTACATCTAAACTCTTCATGTAGTAGGTGTTTTTATGCACGCACACACTATAATCTGCTGCTTTTCCTCACAGATATCCATATAAAAGCCAGACACCTTTTTACACAGGCCTTTCTGAAGGGTTAATGCTGCCAACTGATGATCACCAGTAAAAGTAACACATTTTACTTCTTTAACTACATTAACCAGCAGCAATCAAGAATGCATGATTATATGCTGTCTAGGCATGGAATGATAACCGGTTTCAAGGTTTACCGCGGTTTGGAAAAGTCAAGGTATTAAAACCGCAAAAATTTTTTGTTATACCATTTCTAAGGTATATGAGTGTTTTAAATGTGTTGTAAGGAAATCTCTTAAGAAGTCAATGGTTTATTTTAATTATGTAGTCTGACATGTTTACTGTTCCAAAATTGTATAAATGTTTCCTAAATTGCAATATATTGTGTTAAATGGGGGAAAGAGTTGTTGTTTTTTACTAAGACATTTAAAAATAAATTATTTTATAGCAGTAAACACAATACCGTGATACCGTGAAACCATGATATTTTTATCCAAGGTTATCATACCATCAGAATCCAGTCCATGCCTAATGCTATCATGGCTTTGAAATCAAAAAATGTCAATGGAAGTCAATGGCCGTCACGATGTTGTGTGATATATTGTCACAGAAATTGTTGTAATAAGCGATATTATTGTCATTTTGAGATCCTTTTGTGCCACATGATTATATAACAGCAAAATAATGCAAATAGCCATAAACACTTTAAAATGCTTATCATTTTAGGGTTATTCAGATTCTATAATTTGATGTTAAAAAGGTAAATGTCCTATTTTATATTCTAATAATTGTCCTATTAGGTAAATGTCCAATTATAAACTTTGACATTGGTGAGGCAGAACGTAAATGTCATTGTAAAATGGCTTTAACGTTATTTGTTAATTTATAAATATATGTATTGCAACGGGAAAAGTTATTGTGGTCATCTCCAAGTATTGCAGGATAAGTCGATATATTGCTTCTTGTGAGGCCTACTGTATAAGGGGGCAAAAACAGCCTCGAACATGATGAAAGGGTAGTAAATTTAAACAGTACACAAGGGTTAAGAACATTGGCTGACAGTCAATTCCTGTAAAGTAGTGATCGGGCATTTTACACCGTCTGCTTTTTTGCTTTTAACCTTTGACCGCTTTTGTACCATCCACCAAATTCCCCCTCAAGGTGTGGCTGGATTGACTCACATCAGCAGAGCACTAATAGTACCACTTCTATAAGCGAGATTCCAGTCCAAACATCCGAGAATGTGTTGTTCGCTTGTTTTATATGTAAACACATGTCTCTGCCTGTCGGTGGAATTGTGTCAGAATTTGCATATTTTAGAGCAGACTGCTGAACGTCATTCATTCATGCAGAATGCAGCACAGTGAGTGGCCACTTTTTAAGCAGCCTTGGTTGCAAATGTCATACAATCCTTTTTTTTTTTAATATGAACATTTTGAAATCAGTCTTACGGAATTCTGCAGTGTTTGTTTTAAGTGATTTTGGTCCATTTGAATGATTATTTTTCCTGCAACCTGTCACTACAGTTTGCAAGCAGCAGTCATCTAACAATTCAATCAAATACTGATAAAATCAAATCTTTTTCATCTATACATGTTTTATTTGTCAAGATGCTACAGCAATTTCTTGTTCATGCCAACCAGAGCTGCCAGGCCAATAAAAAAATTCCAGCCTAATGACAACTCAAATCCCTCTTATTCAATCACAGTCAATTGTTGGATTTCCAATGGAACAGTTCACCATATTTTCTCTACAGGGTGTCCGCGGGGTCTTAAAAAGATTTTTAGGCCTTAAAAACTCTTAAATTCCCAGAAAGATTGTCTTGTAGGTCTTAAATCATGTTAAACAGGTCTTAATTTCCTTTGTTTATGTAAAGCTACCCAATCGATTTAACACATCTCCAATCACCAACAATACATCTCAATAAAACTCTATTCATGATTAATGCTATAAAAGTTTGTTGTTTTTATTTTTAAAGAGTTTTTTTTTTAAGTTAGTCTATACACAATTAGGGTCTGCTTGTTTTGACACGTAATTTTAAATATGTGGCTCAAAATAACTAATTAGAATTCATTTTTTTGATGGGGCAAGTAAATAAAAATTCTGCTGGGCCATTAAAAAAATCCTTAGCATTAAGCCCTTTTGAGTCTAAAATTTAATTCCGTATGCTCTTAAAAAGTCTTAAATTTGACTTACCTGCAGAAACCCTGCTCTGATATTTTGTCATACACATACTTGTAGATACATTTAAACGAATAAAAAAATGACTGACATTTCACACAGCATCTTTCTTAGATGTGGGCACAACCAGCGGTAAAAAACGATTGGTCACTTTACTTTAAAAAATAGTGAGTAAACTCATTGCCTTAAAAGCAAGAAGATGAAAAATATCGAGTAAACTCTTTGTAACTAAGTTGATTTAATTTTTATAATTATACACAGTTCATTTACTTGATGATTTTGAGGCAATGGGTTTACTCACTTTCTAAAGAAGCTCAACTAATTGCTATTTACAGTGTATGCTTCCATCCACTTATTTTTTTAAGTGCATTTTTGAATATCACATAAAAAATCGTAAATGTTACGATGTGCAAACATTTTGAAAATGCACATAAAAACATATGCACACAACTGAGTATAAACATTTTACAGGATAAAAATTTTATATCAGAAAGGATCATTTTTCAATTTATTTTTTTTTATTCAGCTAGTTATCTCTTGATTTTATTTTTTTATCAAAATTACGGGTACTAAGTTTTGTTTGTTAAACAAAAAGTTTCTTGCAGTTGTATACTGTTTTTGTAATAAATGGAAAGCAAATTACATTTGTCTCCTTTCCTTTTGCTGATCTGAAAAATGCTCCAATTCATGATTAAAAAACGGTAATGTGATCCCAACCGTGAGATTTGTGATCCGTTACACCACTAGCATTGTTGACAGCTGAGAGGGCTTCTGTTCAAATGTTTGCAGTTTATTGGCAATACTGTAGATGACTGCTTACATTTATACTTGAAAAAAAATACATTTCACTGCTCTGTGTGTTTTGAACACTAGTGCAAAATAATAGCTGCAACTTTTGTTCCTTCACACACAAATTTTGATTGCAGGAGCAGATTATCAATTATTTATGTCTCACACAGTATGGTTCCTTGCACAATTCCATATAAAGTCAGAACACTTTTAACATAATTTGTAAAATGATATTTAACATCATGTTTAGCTCCAAATGTAAAATTTTTCAGCTTTTGCTTGAAGCTAACCTGGTACAGCCATGTAAAAACAAGGTAAAACAGCACATGTGTTTTAAATCTCATGTTTGCATTTGTTACACTATTGATTACATTTATTGAGTGAGTTATATTGTATGAATTAGGAGAAATGCATTTAATTACATATTTAATTAGTTATATAATTTTCCTGACAGCATAAAAGAATATGAATAATACTGTTTCAATCATAGTGGTTTTCAGCCATGTTTTTATTTAAACATCTGAGTTTACCATATAATGCCATCTTTATTGTCATGATTCTATAAAAAAAAAGATTTATATTCTGATTTGGACATAAAAAAAAAAAAAAAATATATATATATATATATATATATATATATATATATATATATATATATATATATATATATTCCATGAATTTTACCCATTTCTGTGTGTGTAGAAAGCTGCATGTGACATACAGTAACTTTCATGTCTACTCTAAATTAGTCTGTAAATTATAGCAGCTCTATAGACATTTCATCTGAAATGTTCATCAAAATGTACATGCAGCAGTTTACAAGTTTACAGTATTGCAGACACATCGACAGTCATGTATTTCCAAAGAAAACTGGTGTGTAGCAGTGTTTCATTCACCCAGCAGCAAACCATGTGAGCAGTAACCTCTGACTTACAAACAGATGACTCTTATGAACTGGTTGTTCTTAATTAACCAGTCTAAACGATTCATCAAAACTCAACTTAGTACTTCTTCCAGAACCATTACTGAGAGAACAACCGACTCCCTGTGTGCTATTTTGCAGTTATGAGTGAATTGGAATTGAACCGGTAACAGAACTGTGAGTTTATGACCGTTTTTTATTTGACTACGGGTAATTAAAGCAAAGACTTTTCAATATATTAATAAAAAAATTCTACAATAGTAATTAGACAATAGTCTATTGTATTTAGGGCTGTATCATTAAGTGGACAAAACCCATGTTATGCAGCCTACGATCAAGTGGATATCCACGTGCATGGAAAAGATGTGGACGACAGCTAAGATTTTAGTCATAATCTGTGTTTTGGTACAACGAGGCAAAGTTAGAACAGTTTGTTTTGGTATGTTTCCTCACAACATATCCAGGAATGGTTTTCAGTCAGTAGACGAAGAGTAGATAGTCCTTTGTGGCTGTTTGAATGCATTCAACCACATGAATGTCTATACTACATTCAAAAACATATATATTTTTTGCTACTTATTCAAACTACTTCTTTAAAATAAGCTGAAACAATACAATTCTTGGTTTTTTTTTTGGAACAACTTAATTGTTTTATGTTCAATCTATGTAAATTTGTAAAAACATTTACTTAATTGATTTGTGTTGGGACAACATGAAGCAATCGTGTGGAACCCAGCATTTTGTTTACAGTGTACACTCAAATAGGGATGCAACGATTATAGATTTTGGTTGTACGATTATAGTCTGAGGAATAATCACAGTTTCATGGTTATCACGATTATTATGCATTCATTATTTCTAAACACTACTAGTTTAGAAATTCACTTGAAAACTCATTTTATTAAAAAGTGTTATTTATTGCTGCTCAGTAACCAATTAATACAGTGCAAAATAATATTAAAAGCAAACAATAGTCCATTTCTCTTTGACCTTAAAAGCAATTAAAAAAGTTTGTGGCATTCAAACAGAAGTGATAGTTTTACTATCAATACTGACGATAACATTCATTCATTCATTTCCTTTTCGGCTTAGTTCCTTTATTAATCTGGGGTCGCCACAGCGGAATGAACCACCAACTTATCCAGCATATGTTTTCCGCAGCCGATGCCCTTCCAGCTGCAATTCATCATTGGGAAACACCCATACACACTCATTCACACACATAAACTACGGATAATTTAGCCTATACCCAATTCACCTATGTCATTGGACTTGTGGGGGAAATGAGAGCACCTGAAGGAAACCCACGTGAACATGGGGAAAACATGCAAACTCCACACAGAAATGCCAAGTGACTCAGATGAGGCTTGAACCAGAGACCTTCTTGCTGTGAGGTGATACCCACTGCACCACTGTGATGCCGACTTACAGTACAATGAATAAATTAATTAATTAATAAATTAAAACAAATAAGAATAAATGAAAAATAATGTTTGTCTAATTTAAATCTAAGCTAAATATTAGCTAAGTATTTCCCTTTTAAAGAGAACAAACGTAGTCAAAGGCTGCTGACCCTCTGTCTGAAAGGCACTTTTGATCAACTACATTACACAAATGTTTGGTATTTTCCTTTTGCTTTTTTTCCTCTTTGTAGTAGAAACGTGTATATTCCAAACAAAGTATGAAGCTGACCGGTCAGTTCTTGTCACGTGACTCGCAGTGCACTCATGCCATACTTTCAAATAGGAGAGCCTGGAAAGTGGCGCATGCCTCTATTGGATATGACGGACTTGTGCGGGATATGTAAACAGCACTTAGTTAATACCCTCAGTGATGGTTAAAATCAGCCTTTAATCCTGTGTGTGTGGTTATTGTGTACAAGCTCTGAACTTTAAACTAGCGCACAGTTGGCATAACTATTAATTCCAGCAGTTTTGTTCCGTGCAGAAATGCAGTGTGAAGAAGCCTTTACGATTAATTAACCATGACAAATTAAAGTGCGGTTTATAGTGAAACCGGTTGCAACCCAACACTCAAAATGAGCTGAACAAACACAATTCTTCCATTTTTTTCGGGGGGCAACTTAATAATTTTATGTTCAATCCACTTACATTTGTAATTAAGTTAAATGAATTAATTTGTGTTGGAACAACATGAAGGTATTGTCTGGATTTATACAGTGTACAGAAGAAATCCAAACTAATGTTTTTGACTAACCCTGGAAGTAGACCCCAATTAAACCTACTGTAAATTACTCACGATTGGATTCATCTTAACACCAAGGTTAAACATGTCCCTTTTTTTCGGAAGCCCAGTTATCTGAGCTTTCTTATTTACCATTGTCAAGTCATGTGCACTTACTATAAACACTTACTGTGTGTGTTTAGGAGCCTGCTTTTCATTTGTCTACATTAAGCTGGAATTCCCTGCAGAGCCTGGTGTTATTTAAACAAGCCTCTCTCTCTCTGTCTCTGACTCGGTCCTCTAGCGCTGATCTGTGGTGTGATATTATGAGGGAATAATCACAGATTAATTCTCAAATGAGCTCTTAATTGCTTTAAGCCCCCGGGCATGAACAGCAGAGCTTTATTCAGGCCTACAGCAGCAGAACAACGCCACCCAGAGAGACATGTCCCAGCATGCCTCCATTCCGGCTCTTTCTTGCAGTTTCTCCTAATGCCATGTGCTTCACAAGGGCCCCAATGACACTGGAGCTCTTAGGGACCTTATCCTGTCTCTTGCTCACACTCTTCTCATTTTCATCTGTAGAAATTGATCTGCTTTAGGTTTTACACTCTAAAAAAATGCTGAAAATATGGACTGGATTTGGTCTTATATGTTTAATAAAAAAAAAAAAAAAATATCCAGCATTTCTTTTAGCATTTTAAGCAACACATACCTACACAAATGCCTAATAGTAAAAGTGTTGTTTTATCATATGTTTGAGAATTAACAATAACAATAGGCTAATCATATTAACCTTTATTTTACATTTACAGAATCTTGAGAAAATCGTGATCTCGATTTTAAGCAAAAAATAAATAAATCGTGATTCACATTTTAGCCAGAATCGTGCAGCCCTATTACATATATTAAGTTTTTAGTTATGATACTCCTAAAATCATTCAGCATAAATCCGCAGATTTTTTACAAAATTCTTAGCAAAATTAGCAAAGAATGTCAGCAGATTCTGTCTGGCCCTACCCATGAATCTCTTTGAATTGTGTATCAAGAGAAAGCAACATAAGTTCTTGTAATACATCAGCTCTCTTGTTTTTGTGCATTGCTCCCTCTCACTGCGGGTCAAATGGAGCGCTATTTAGGGTTGCCAAGTCTTGACCAAATCCCTCCTAACCGGATTGGAGGGAGGGTTAAGATTAGAAAATACTGAGCTTCCACTTTGCCTCAACGACGCACCAGCACACTCACATTTTGCCGGAATATTTAAACAAATTATACATAAAACCCATAAATACTAAGTTATGTTTATATTCTGTGGTGTTCAACACAGTAGATCCATGTTAATCTATTGAGAAAATGTGTGAGACTTTGACTCAAGTGAGCAAAAAAAAAAAAAAAAGGAAGAACAAAAGAAAGATGCAGACTAAACAAAAACAGAAGTGTTTACAGGACCTTGTTTGAGACTGTCATTGTGCAATGCTAAAACAGCAAACAGGAGAGGCGTTTAATTCAGACAGAATCTCCGGAGGGAAATACAACACCACGCGCTGTAAGAAAGAGGGGATGGGGAGGATTTATCCCTTGTTTGCTTCGACAGTATTTGTGAAGTGTGGAGTGTGTTGTCAAAATTTCTGGCCACCGCTGACCCCGGCACAAAAAATAGCTCTCCAGCAAAAGAAAAAGAGAGTTGGAGAGGGGAGGATGAATGGGGGGGGGGGGGGGGGGGATGGGGGGGCTGCCAAATGCTAAAAATACCTCACACGGCTGCAGCCATCTTTACGGCAGAGAGAATTTCACGCGCGAGGGGGAACGAGGAGAGAAGTTGTGAAAACTTTGTGGAAAATCAAATGAAAGTCAGGAAAGCAGCCAGGGAGTAGGTGTTGAGGGGACGTCTCCTCCTGCCTCCTTTACAGCCCGTTAAAGAGAGAGAGAGAGAGAGAGAGAGAGAGAGAGAGAGAGAGAGAGAGAGAGAGAGAGAGAGAGAGAGAGAGAGAGAGAGAGAGAGAGAGAGAGAGAGGAGAGAGAGAGAGAGAGAGAGAGAGAGAGAGAGAGAGAGAGAGAGAGAGAGAGAGAGAGAGAGAGAGAGAGAGAGAGGGGGAAAAACAAGTTATAGTTGAAATTGTTGCTGCCTGGGAACTTGTTTTGTTTAGTGGGCTGATAAAAACAATTCTGACACATCTGATTAATACCCTAAAGGTCTAATATTGTGTTTCTCAAGGGAATACTCAATATCATAGTGATTAATTATGTTTTTATTCTGTGTATTTATGCTTTTACATATTAGATTAGCTTTATGTTCATTTGAATATATATACATACATACATACATACATACATACATACATACATACATACATACATACATACATACATACATACATACATACATATATATATATATATATATATATATATATATATATATATATATATATATATATATACACAGTTGAAGTCAGAATTATTATTATTGTTTAACAGAGAGAAGATTTTTTCAACTCATTTCTAAACACAATAGTTTTAATAACTCATTTCTAATAACTGATTTCTTTTATCTTTGCCATGATGACAGTAAATAATATTTGAATATTTATACAGCTTAAAGTGACATTTAAAGGCTTTAACTAGGTTAATTAGGTTAACTAGGCAGGTTAGGGTTATTAGGCAAGTTATTGTATTACGATGGTTTGTTCTGTAGACTATCGAAAAAAATATATAGCTTAAGGGGGCTAATAATTTTGACCTTAAAATGGTTTATTAAAAAATTTAAAACTGCTTTTATTAAAGCCGAAACAAAACAAATAAGATTTCTCCAGAAGAAAAAATATTTTCAGACATACTGTGAAAATGTCCAAACTCTGTTAAACATAATTTGGGAAATATAAAAAAAATAATCAAAGGGGGACTAATATATATATATATTAGCCTCAATGTTTTAGGTTTCATATTTATTTATTTATTTAATTCAAAATAAAATAAGATTTCAATATATCTTTTAAATAAATCTTGTTATAGATCTTATCATGAATAACTTTATTGTGACATTAAAACAACTTTAAAGCTTGCATTAACACTATAAATTGAAACAAGTTTTGCCCTACATTGTTTGTGTGTGTGTGTGTGTGTGTGTGTGTGTGTGTGTGTGTGTGTGTGTGTGTTGCTACTTCCGTTTAATGAACATAACTTGAATTTTAATATTTGGAATCATCACTTCCCCTTCTGTCATCCACTACTATGATATGTCCTCTGTTGTCAGAGATTGCCATCACAACATAACATCATTCCACCTATCAAGTTATTTTAGTAACCGAGACATTCCTGTCACTTTTTCGTAACTGTGGACTTTATATTGAACTTTAAATTGACACCTACTGGTGTGGCTGAAGCATTTGGTTGTCTGTTCACCAAAGTCTTTTAGGTAGCTTAAAATGACAGTGCTCTTTTAAACATTTTAATCTGTGGGCACATGAGAGCACTTCTGCAGTGCTGCTTTTTGTCTGTTGAGAGTGAGACATTTTGGTTGTTATAACACAGTATCTGCAGTTACTTGGTACAAGTAACTGATTTAACAGCTATAACAATTTATCAATTTCTCTGCTGCAATGCTTGTTGTAGTTACAGTCGATGGCATTTATCCCACCCCTCCTCCACTGTGATTGGATGGCTGGCTCAAAACTGACATTGATGAGTGCTGCTTTTTAAGTTAAAGAGTTTTTTAACTCTCAGCACCTAAATTGAAAAAAAATACTGCACATACTAATAAGTATTGTGTCATTCCAACTGAAAGAGTTAGTTGTTTAATTGGCACCAAACCAAATGTTTTAATTTAATAGATGGCATTTGGGAAAACCTCATTTGCACTTGGACATACCAAACTGACATCAAAGAACTAGCAGCAATGATCCCATCTAGACCAAAAAGCTGAGTGTGAACACACCAAACAGACAACAGCTGACTGAAACAAGAATGTACACTTTCTGACAAAAGTCTTGTCACCTATTCAAGTTTTTAGAAACAACTAATAATAACTGGACTTCTAGTTGATCATTTAGTATCAGAAGTGGCTTATATGAAAGGCAGAGTCCTCTAGATTATGCTTATTTTACCAAAGTAGTGCTTGATTTTGGATTATTTAATTAGGATAGTCAGGTCTGATTTTGCTTAGACAAAAATCTTGTCACTTACCAGAAATAATGTACAGTATAAAATATAAAGATGCAGTAGAAAAAGAATTAATATTGTGTATGATTCCCATGAGCTTAGAGGACTGCATCCATACATCTCTTCAATGACTCAAATAACTTAACAAAGTCTTGCAGGACATACAGAGTTCATCAGAAATCTGTGGATTCATCTTCAATGCCTCCTTCATCTTACTCCAGACATGCTCAATAATGTTCATATCTAGTGACTGGGTTGGCCAATCCTGGAGCACCTTGACCTTCTTTGCTTTGAGGAACTTTGATGTGGAGGCTGAAGTATGAGAAGGAGCACTATCCTGCTGAAGAATTTGCCCACTCCTGTGGTTTGTAATGTAATGGGCAGCACAAATGTCTTGATATCTCAGGCTGTTGATGTTGTCATTCACTCGCATGCCCCCAAACTGAATGTAATCACAAACCATGATGTTTCCTTCACCAAACTTGACTATTTCTGTGAGAATCTTGGGTCCTTGCGGGTTCCAATAGGCCTTCTGCAGTATTTGTGATGATTGGGATGCAGTTCAACAGTTGATTCATCTGAAAAATCTACCTTCTGCCACTTTTCTAAATGGTCAACTAGAAGTCAAGCTATTATTTGTTGCTCTTACAACTAGGATCGACGACAAGATTTTGTAAGGTAGTCTATATTCTGCATCTCTGTGAGAGATTGTATCTTTCCAGACCTGCGTCTGGCAGTATCTGGATTGTCATTCAAAGGGAAACCAGAACTAGTGCTGCACACATACAAACCGTAAACATGTACTGAATGTACCATTTTCACAGTAGAATTCATTCATGCAAATATGTATCTGATAATCCATACAGTTTGCAAATATTTAACAAATTTGATAAAATGACAGCCGGCTTCTTTTTCTCCCGCTTGACTTGTGTTGTTTGCTTAGTTTTGTCACCAAAAAAACTAGCCTGACAGGCGCTCTTCTATGGCCCAACGCTGCTTAACAGCCGCCCTTTGGCTTGGTGTATCCTCTAATTATTGGAAAGTTACATCTGAATATGGAGGCCAGCCTGATAAGACGTCTGGCCTCAAAACTTCCAAATTCATCCAAACTATGCTGCCATTTTGGGTGTGAAGTGCTACTTCCCCATCACCCTTACACTTACTTCCACTTGCTGCTTCAACTTGCATTTCCTCATTACAGCAATCAGCTTATCCTCACTCGCACACTGGAGCTCAGTCTCTTCTAGAAATACTCAAGGGTTTGTTCTTGGTTTTGCCAGAGGCTGTGGAAGTGTCTGAGGCTGCGTATGCCAGTTTGGATCATTGGAACACTTCTGGCATCTGGATATTTGACCGTGTACTCTGAAGTTGTCATTAAACAAGACAAAAGCCTTTTGTTTTAATGCAGTACGGTTCTCTTTCCCTTCCTCAACACATATACAGTATGTTTGTGTGTTTTTTGTGATAGCATTAGAGATGTTCGGTATGCAGTGGGACAGGGCCTCTCTATTTAGGACAGCTGGCCCAAATGTAATTGGAAAAGAATTATGGCTTAGGCCTTTTAGCGAATTAAATATAACCTCCGAATTGAGAAGGTCATATGGGGGAGGGGAGGAGAGTTTAAACACACCACCCCACTCTCTGTTCCACTTTAAAGGAATGTTCCGGGTTCAATACTGGTTCACACTGTCGATTACCACTGAAAATCATTGACTTGTTGCCCAGTTTGTGAAAACAGAGGAATCGCATGTAATGTGAATTCACAAGAAACATTCATGAAGTAGCTTCCCTCTAAAAGCTGTTGCTTCACACTTTTCATTCCAGTGATGTTCTTGCATGCAAATGGATATTACAGATATTGTACGCTTATTACAACATCAAATACATAAGCATCACATCAACAAATGAGTTAATTAAGATGAAACTCAAACTTTTGATAGTTTAAATATAAAGAATATTGGAAATGGGGCTGTACAATATTCAGATCCTCTAGTTTTTCACGATTTCGCAATCGCTGAATCCAACGCAAAATCAACAAAAATCGCAAATTTTTCTTTAATAATTTTAATGCTAAATAATCACAAAAAATGTAAATCTCATAAAACATCCAATTCCAAATCATATAATCAAATTATTTTAATTTGCAATTAATTGTTTTACATAACTTATAGACATTGCACACGCAGCGTCTATAAGTCTCACCTGCCACCTTACAATCGTAACATTACATGGAAGTGGTGGTATTGTTTTGCAGCCTGTGCCGTAAGCAGATGCTGATGAAGTGCGAGAGATTTACATGTTAAGCCAATGCAAAGATGCCATTAGACATCTTGTGGCACAAATCAAGTTAATAGCATGGTGCGAATTGGGTGTTTTGTGACTTTATTGCGCTTCAGACTACAAAAGAAAGTGGGAGCAAACATCTAACAAACGGAGAAATGGAACAGACAGCAAGCAGGTTACAATGATGGAGATTGGTTCAAGGATGACGGCCACTGGATGCGACAGAATTGAAGGACATTATATTTGATTTACATTTATGGCTGGTATTATGATCGATCAAATCTAAATGATTTTGCTTAACTCTTTCCCTGTCGTTGACGGGAGAAAACACTTCGCTGCAATCCGTGTTTTAGGTGTATTATGGTAGGGGAAACCCCGATGCATTTCCTGAGTGAGATATATGATGCTCAGAGGAGTGAAATCTGCCAAAGAAAAAATAAGATCCTGGAATAGGAGTCACACAACCTTCCTTTGGCTTAATCCATACCGTTTTATTTCTGTTTTGGATCTTGTTTTGACAACAGACTAAAATAAAGAAGCTATGATTTGTATCATTGTCATTATATATATATATATATATATATATATATATATATATATATATATATATATATATATATATATATATATATATAATTGCAAAATTGTCAGTAAATTTCTGGGAATTACCACCACAAAATCAGTCATTTTTATCACAAAAAAATAAATAAAAATTGTAAAGAACTAGGGGGTCTGAATATTGGAATGGTTGCAATATTTAGTTTTTCGAAATTAATTCACCAGATGGCTTGAATAGCTCTATTGGAAAATAAATCATTCATTTAGATTGATTGGGGTCATTTTTTGATTTTTTTTTTTTTTAACTCTAAAACAATTTCTTTAAAACACATGTAAATGATAAACTTTCACTCTGTTATGGTTATACTTTGCAGTGACTTGTCAAATCTCATGCAAACTGAACTGTGGTGCTGAATGATGCTTAACTCAACATTGCAGATCCCACGATGTGACTATTCCACATGCAAACATTGATGTCAATGCTGAAGCGATGTATTGTGCAGCCCAAATTGGAAACTGTAGACTATGCAGACATTTTTTATATAGTAGTTATTGGCAGTTCATTATATTGTTGTGACCCCTGATAAAGCAAGGTCTGAGCCGAATGAAAGTGATTGAGTGAGTATATAGTAGTTTAAATAGCTGGCAGCTAGCTCTTTGCAACTCTTGGTCACCCACAGAAGCTGTGCCCAGTCAGTACCTGAATGGGTGACCACATGGAAAAGCTAGATTGTTGCCGGAAGTGGTGTTAGTGAGACCAGCATGGGGCGCTCAACCTGCAGTCTGTGTGGGTCCTAACGCCCCAGTATAGTGAAGGGGACATTAAACTGAGGTCCTGACTCTCTGTGGTCATTAAAAATCCCAGGATGTCCTTCGAAAAAGAGTAGGGGTTTAACCCCGGTATTTGCATCTTTTTTTTTTGCAGACTTGCCTTTGTCCATCATCCCCATATCATAATTGGCTTCATCACTCTGTCTCCTCTCCACCAATAAGGTGGTGTGCCATCTGGCGCAATATGGCTGTCGTCACGCCTTCCAGGTAGATGTTGTACACTGGTGGTGAATGAGGAGATCCCCCAAAAAATGTGTAAATTGCTATTTAAATATAAAGAATTATTATTAATATTAATTATTAAATTGTTTTTGCAACACCTAAATATCTACAATATTAACTTCAATCCTAGCTTCCCAATATAAGTGACTGATTTCTGGGGTCGTTTAGCATGAACCAAAAGCAT
The DNA here is from genome assembly GCF_903798145.1 of Danio aesculapii. Lineage (NCBI taxonomy): Eukaryota > Metazoa > Chordata > Actinopteri > Cypriniformes > Danionidae > Danio > Danio aesculapii. The sequence goes on from NC_079457.1 coordinate 38,340,661, forward strand.
CGTCCACATTAACTTTAAAGTACTGAACCACAGGTGATTTGATTTAGTAAAATTGATATATAATCTTATATGAAGTCTCTTTAAATCAATCTTTTGATCCACTTTGAAATGCAATACTTGTGGTGAATCATCCAAATTTGACTCCAATTAAACCGTAAAATGTCATTTATACCAGTGAATGCTGTCGAGCTCAATCTGGCGTAATATGTCGGTTATTTTCATGACTTCCAGTAAAACTAAATCTCTTACGTGCTGCATTTTTATCCATAGTTTGACCTTTCTAGTGGTCAGATTCAACAAATGAGAGGAAAAAGTGTGCTTTAGGAGTTCATAGGGCTAAAAGCATCCCCATATATATTTCGGGGTTATTCTTAGGTTGATGTTTTTAGTTACCAAGTGCACTTGTGGTGACAGAATTGAACTACACCCATATCATGTGATGTATCACAATGGCCTTTCGCTCATCTTCTGTTCCCTGTGTCTCTTTACCTTGCTTCAACTCATTTTCAGCCTTTTGCTCAGGCATTTACTAATCTGATTGGTGGAATCAGGTCGCATGCTCATGTATGTCCTCCTGACTTCATTCTGATTGGCTGCTTCAGGTGACAGCTTGAGTCTTGGCCCCTTCTAAAGGTGGATCATGAGTTGAAAAGCTAATATTTGTGTATTTGTCAGAGGATTATGACCATGCGGGATTGTTTAGATGGACCGATTATGACCTCACGACCATGTGCATGTTAATTTCCAAACTCAAGTCACCAGATGTAGAGGATTTCCTGTGTGTATATGTGTGTGTGAGTACAAGGGGTTGGGTATTTACTCTGATGTGTGTCAGTACACAGGACCTGTCCCGGCAGACCGCGAGTCTCCGATGACGCGGAGCGAGACGTCCCCCAGCCGCGCCCAGCACCCCTCCCCCACACAGAAACCCAACACCTGCTGCTTCTGCTGGTGCTGCTGCTGTAGCTGCTCATGGTACGACCCGCTCACCTGTGTCTGTCTCCACATGGTACATTCCACTCATCACTGCTGCGAGTGTTACATTCCACATTCATTCCTTCACTGAGATTATATTGACCTCCATATAGAGCGCCATAGTCAGTGATGTATTTCTGTAGGTGTAGCGACACCATGCTTCCCACAAAAAAAAAAAAAAAACTTCTATTGGCTTTTGGATTATTTAAACGGACAGTTCATCCAAAAACGAACATTCTGTCGTAATTTACTCTCCCCTCACTTGTTCCAAACCAAATGCAAAAGAAGATATTTTGAAGAAAGTTGGAACCCTCTAACCATTGACCTCCATTGTATTTGTTTTTCTTACCAGAGATGTCAGTGGTTACATGTTTTTAGCTTTCTTCAAAATGTCTTCTTTAGTATCCAACAGAAGAATGTAACTCATAAAGGTTTATAAACACTTGAGGGTAGGAGGGCTGCACGATATTGGAAAAATCTGACATTGCGCTATTTTGTTTTGCTGCGATATATATTGTTATAGGAATATATTTTGACCAGAAGATTTGAATGTCTCTATTGGGAAATATTTAATACATTTTAATCGACCGGGATGATTAAGTCTTTTTCTATGCAGTGCATCTGCATAAAATGTAAATTACATACATATAAAAATTAAACAGGGCTGCACGGTGGCGCAGTGGTTAGCACGTTTGCCTCACAGCAAGAAGGTCACTGGTTTGAGCCTCGGCTGTTTCAGTTGGCATTTCTGTGAAGAGTTTGCATGTTCTCTTTGTGTTCGCGTGGGTTTCCTCCGGGTGCTCTGGTTTCCCCCACAGTCCAAAGATACAGTATGCGGTACAGGTGAATTGTGTATAGGCTAAATTGTCCATAGTGTATGAGTGTAAATGAATGTGTATGGATGTTTGCCAGTGATGAGTTGCAGATGGAATGGTATCTGCTATGTAAAACATATGCTGGATAAGTTGGTGGTTCATTCCGCTGTGGCGAACCCAGATAAAGATCCCCAATAAAGGCAAAAAGAAAATGCATGAATGAATAAAACAAATTAACAACTTAGAACACCGATGGCCATGTTTTTTGCATTGAGAAGTGCCTTTTTTGAATGGTTTACTAACAGCCGCCTCGCATTTCAACTGTCTTCTGCGCCTCGTGTTTTTACCCTTGTGCGCCGTGCGCTCGCAATTGGAAAAATGTCAACTCTGAGCGGGAAAAAGCATGTTAAATCATTTGTTATATTGTTAAATCGCGTCTCTTTCATTCTCCAATCAAATAAAAGCAGAGGCGGGGTTTCCCTTGAAATGCCTGCAGTGTTTGTGTAGTCAAGACGACTACAGAGACTTTTGAAGATGGAGGAGAAACTTCTGCTCATTGTTGTGAGTTATACGGTGCTGCATGAATCACAAATCTTGAATATCACAATATTATTAAATTAAGAAATTCAATTAACATCAACAGCAACACTTGCACTCGTTGCCTAGCATCATAAAAAGTGCACCGCGCTTCTTTTTTTTCTTGTCAACAAAAAGGCAGTGAGGTGCGGCTCGCAGTTTTGGAACGTATAAGTGCGTTCGGTGTGATCATCCCCTTAAACATTTTAAATAAAAATGTAAGTAAATAGGGCAGTCTAAGGGGCCGATCACACCGAACACACTTTTACGTTTTAAAAACGCGAGGAGGTGCACTTTTTATGTCGCTATGTAATGGCTAAATCAGCTGCATAATGTGCACGAATGTTGTTGTTGATATTGTTTCATTTTTATATTTAATAATATTGTGATATTTAAGATATGTGTGGTCATATAGCTCCAGATAACTCAAAACAGCGAACGCTAGTCTCTCCTCCATCTTTAAAAGTCTCTGTAGTTGTCTTGACAACACGACCACTGCTGTCGCCTAAATGGAAACCTCGACTCCGACACGACTGACAAAACATTCTTTTTCCACTCAGAGTTGACTTTTTTCGGCTGCGAGAACACAGCATGCAACGGCAAAAGCGTGAGGTGCAGCAGGCGGTTAAAACGCAAGGCGTGAAGGCGCATAAGCAGTGCGCAAAATGCTCGCGGCTGTTAGTAAACCATTCAAAAAGGCTCCTCTCAATGCAAAAAGTGCATTTGGTGTGATCGGCCCCTAACAGCATTCAAGTACAGAAATTGAACCATCAAACGAAAAATAACTTGGTCTTCATTGTATAAATAATACTTTTAATTTAATCATCTTTTAATCATCATGAATAATTAATTCAATGTGACTATTGTGGATACACACATTGTAATATCGATGCTCAAACGATACATTGTTCGGCCCTAGTAAATAGTGTGTGCGATTTTATTTTTGGGGTGAACTGTCGCTTAAAATGAAATGAGATCTGTGAACAATAAACGTTTATAATGTTTAATATCTCAGACAACCTCTGTAGTCCTGTTTATGCTCTTGTTAGTGTAACTGAAGCCAGCTAGTCAGAGATTTGTGAGTAAACCTAACTTCACTTGCCTCAAGAGATGCACTAGCAACTGAAGCTAAACCAGGGGTGTCCAGTCCTGCTCCAGCATAGATAGATGTAGCAATTTATTGTCAGACGAGTCTACATTTTTTCTTGCAAAACAGTATCTATGTTGACAACGATCAATGTTACATGCACTTCAATCAACAACACTTCAGTGAAACATTCACACAACTTCAATCATAAAGCAGAACATTATATTCAAACATATAAAGCAAAAAAAAAAATAAAAAATCTTCTACATATTTACAGTGCATCTGTTTTTTTTAATAAAGCTTCTTTTAAACTCCATGATTGCCTGATAAATACAGGAGTGTTTTGGCTTGAATTTGTTCAATCTTGGGACCCTATACCTCCAATTTGATGATAACAATTAAAACTCAATATACAAAACATGGTTAAGTTAAGAAATTATATTATTAGCTAATCTCATTAAGTTGTTATGAAAGGCTGTCAAGGTGGTTGGTTGCTGGTTAAGGTGGATTTCATTGGGGTTAGAGCTAAACGCAGGATAGTGTCCTGATTAGAACATGTTTGAACATCCCTGCTTTAGTGTCCTTTGTAGCATCCTACAGAAATACGTCATCACTGGAGCGCTCTGTTGGTACTGTATGCTATAGATATTGTTTTATTCCCATCCCTTGGTATTGCTGTATCCCTGCTCTGCACCTTTTTAGTGATCAGAAAACAACATAGGCTCATTCTGAAAACGTCCCCCTATATACATTTCTGGAGATCTTTAAAATGAACACTACGGAGCAGTATGACGGCGTTCCTTTTCGCGCTTACCAGCTGACCGCTTACCTCCATATAGACGGCTTTCTGGCTGTTAACAGATTGTCCAGTGGTTCTCCACGTACGACTTGAGACGCAGAGAGGAGTTGACCATGATGACATGGTTTGAGTCTGGTGAAGAACAATTCCAGAAAGCGGGTAAAACAAAAACAGAAGCCAAAAAATAAAATAAACAAGTAAATAACAGGGTGAGAATGTGGTAAAATCTGAAAACGTGGTAAAATCAGGTGAGGGCTTTTCTTTTTCTTCATTGCTTTTTAAAACACTGTCGGTCGTGTTTAGGGAAGTGAGTGGACGGGTCAATCGGTGCTTTTGAAAAGACTTTTGATTGGGTTTAGGGAAGGAGGGTGGGTCAGTCGTTCAGTCAGTCATTCAGTCAGTTGGCAGCGGCCTCTGCTGGATTTACGCGAGAAGGGCAGGTGTGAATGGCACTTGCGAGAGAAATTTGAAATTTCAAAAAGTGGACACAGCGGCCTCTGGTGGATTCGCGAAAACAACTGCAAAAAAAAAACAAAACGTACCTGCTGGGACGTATTTGGCCAGAAATGTATATAGAGGTTTGTTTTTAGAATGAGCCTGGGTTGTTAGAAATTGTACTTATTTTTGTGAAAGGGTCATATAACAAGAACTCAAATGTGCAATTAATTGAACATTACTCAAGCAAAGAGGTTTATATAGGAGAATGGCAAAAGTTAAACAATTAACAAATCACACATTCTTGGTTACACTGCGTTTCACAAAATGTCAACTTTTTTGGAATTTGTACAGTTTATTTTCTGAAACTTTGTTTAGTTTAATAAATATAATATGTTTGTCTTTAAACCTTTCTCATTGTTAATTTCTAAAAACAATGATCATCAAAAACTCAATTATGGCCTTGGCTAACTTTGTAAGTGTTCTTTAGTATGCAAATTAAGTAAATAAAGTATATGTCTATGGATCAAATACAAAAACAGTATGAAAACAATTAAAGTGTAAAAAAATACAGTTTCAAATTTATTTCATATATTAGAGTCTTTTCCTGAACAAAAATCAATAAGTAACTTATAACACATACTAAAATCAAACTAAGATGTCAGTCCGTGTAACAACAGTTCATACGGCAAAAAAACTTGTCAACCGTATTAAGAGCTAGACTCGTTAGAGGATATTAGAATACTGTGCTTGCATTATATTTAATAGGCTAATTAACTGTCATTTTAAACTTATCCATTATGCTTTGCCATTATCTTTTAGATTTTAGACTACTAAATTTTACCCAGTTGTCTACTAAAAGTTTTTAATCATTTTAAATCTGATCAAGTTTAGTATGCTCATTTATTCATTCATTTTCCTTCAGCTTAGTCTCTATTTCAGAGGTCGCCACAGTGGAATAAACCACCAACTATTCTAGCATATGTTTTTACTCAGAGGATTCCCTTCCAGCTGCAACCCAATACTGGGAAACATCCACACATACATTCACACACTACCAATTTAGTTTATTCAGTTCACTTATGCCGCATGTCTTTGGAATGTGGGGGAAACCAGAGCATCCGGCGGAAACCCATGTGAACACGGGGAGAACATGCAAACTCCACACAGAAATGTCAACTAGCCCAGCTAGGGCTCGAAACGGTGACCTTCTTCCTGCAAGGCGACAGTGCTAACCACTAAGCCACCATGATCATTTATTCTTTTACATATTTTCAGTCCAAGTCAGTATAAGTTTGCTTTTAGGATGACAGAACTTTATTTCACCCTTATTTTAACTCTTTATTTTCCGCGCAAACGTTAAAGCAGACTCTTAATGTGCATTCAATATGTTTTGTGTATATATAATCATTCCTTTACATCTCATCTTTGACCCAGAATTATAATGTTTTTAATTCTCATCATCATGAACCCATAAAGAAAGCCTTATACTGTACCTGTTTACTTTCCTAACAGATTCTTGTTTTTCTTTTGGTTGTTTATTTTCACGCAAGATTCATCAGTGTACATTATCCTAAAGTAATAAAAATATCTCTTTTCATAATCTTTCATCAAACTCTAATAACTTTTCCTTACCGTTGGTAAGGGGAAAATAACATTAACCAATAAAATCATAGCCTACTTCTTACAATACAATCAAATCCCTGTGGATAAAATCAATCCTGCTTTATTTCCGGCTGAATATTCAGTTTCACTCAGAAATACGCCACAATAAGTTACTGTAAATGTTATGAAGCTCTCCCACTTACCGTGATATCAAGATCCCTCAACAGCACTGTCAGTTATTTTCAGCACGGTATATATGATATGCATTTGAATGCAGGTGAATACATGCTTTTATGATCACACACACTTTAATTGCTGTGTTTGTGCTCCTCTGGATGAGTGAAATTCAAGCTTATCGTGAGTCAGGAGAGTAAATGTGGTTAAGATTGCTCTCATTTCAGCAGAATCCCCGAAGGGAAATGGGAGCCGTATTCACACCCACACGTCTTTCATACACACGCTCATTCACACTCGTTCTTCGAGCACACCTGCTGCACAGAGCCATTTACACTGACCGCTAAGATCCAAACTCTGATGACCTTCTAATGACAGAGCTTCATTACAGCTGACTCTGTAGAATCAGTGGGATCCAAACAACTCTGCATGAACAATGAATCATTTATGTCTTAAAGCACAAGCAGTCAAAAAACCCTGGAATATGCATTTGAATGTTTTGAAAATAATAACTGGGGCATTTAATATGAGTGCTATGATTGGTCAGATTGCCTGTCAATCAAATTCCCTGCGAAAGATCAAAATGAAAAATTGTTATGAACTGGTTCCTTGTAGTGATTCTGACCACACAGTGTGACAAGAAAAGCTGGTTCCTAAATGAATGACTCTTATGAACCAGTTGTTTCTAGTGATTCAAAACAATACCTCATGACCGGTGCAGTTCAGCCAATTACCAAATAAATGAATTAAGTGAATCGGTTGGATTGCGCTGAGTGGCTTTGAAAGCTCTAATGATTCAGAAACAAATAGTATAATCTGTATAGCTGAGACGATTGATAGATGAATGACTATTATGAACCGATTCCTTTTAACATTTCAAAGTCAAGCAGTTCAGAGGTTCTACTGATTCATGAACAGATGATTCTTAGAAACTGGATGTTTTAGAGCTATACAATTTACACTCACTGGCCACTTTATTAGGTACACCTTACTAGTACCATATTGGACCCCCTTTTGCCTTCAGAACTGCCTTAATCCTTGGCATAGATTGAACAAGGCACTGGAAATATTCCATAGAGATTTTCATCCACATTGACATGATAGCATCACGCAGGATGTGCTGCATGGCTGCAAGTCTCCTGTTCTACCACATCCCAAAGGGGCTCTATTGGATTGAGATCTGGTGGCTGTGGAGGCCATTTAAGTACAGTGAACTCATTGTCATGTTAAAGAAACCAGTCTAAGATGATTTGTGCTTTAAGACATAGAGCATTATCCTGCTGGAAGTAGCCATCAGATGGTGGACATGGTCAGCAACAATACTCAGGTAGGCTGTGGCGTTGACACGATACTCAATTGGTACTAATAGGCCCAAAGTGTGCCCAATATCCCCCACACCATTACACCACCTCCATTCTGAACCATTGATACAAGGGAGGATAGATCCATGCTTTCATGTTGCTGACACCAAATTCTGACCCTACCATCTGAATGTCGCAACAGAAATTGAGACTCATCAGGCAACGTTTTTCCAATCTTCTATTGATCAATTAGGATGAGCCTGTGCAAATTGTAGCCTCAGTTTCCTGTTTTTAGCTGACAGGAGTGGCACCCGGTGTAGTCTTCTGCTGCTTTAGCCCATCCGCCTGAAGGTTCGACATGTTGTGCGTTCAGAGATGCTCTTCGGCTTAATTTGGTTGTATTGAGTGTTTATTTGAAATACTGTTGCCTTTCTATCAGTTTGAATCAGTCTGGCCATTCTCCTCTGACCTCTGGCATCAACAATGCATTTGGGCCCACAGAACTGCAGCTCACTGGATATTTTCTCTTTTTCGGACTATTCTCTGTAAACCCTAGAGATGGTTGTGCATGAAAATCCCAGTACAGCTGCAGTTTCTGAAAGTCTGCCACCAACAAACATGCCATGGTCAAAGTCACTTAAATTACCTTTCTTCCCCATTCTGATGCTCGTTTTGAACTGCAGCAGATCCTCTTGACCATGTTTACATGCCTAAATGCATTGAGTTGCTGCCATGTGATTGTACCTAACAAAGTGGCGGTGAGTGTAATTGGTGTAGTCTACCTGATGGCAAAACGAATGACTGTTACAAACTGATTCCTTTTAATAACCACATCTTTTTAGAGATTGAATGCTACATTGTGAACACTATAGTCTAACTTAGTTGCAAAATGTATGAATATTACAAACCAATTCTGTTTAGTAATTTAAAGCCAGTATTGAAAATAAATGAATGAGTAATAATAATAATAATAATACACAATCTGTACATTATAAAGCAGTGATGCTCAACCTTTTATTAGCACGAATTGGTCAATGCTTGACAATTTTACCACAGACAGGGGGTTAGGGGGGGTTTAGGGGGGTTTAGGGGGTGTTAAATTGCTAGGCGACCATCAACTGTTTTCTCAGAGAAAAACAAGTTGACAAAATATTGCTGTCATTCTGATACAAGTTTTATTTATAGAAAAAAATACTGCGTTTGGGTGTTCTGTGTTTTGTCTGAGATAATTAGTCTTACTGAAATGTGTATATTCCATACAAGCTAAAGCTGATCGGTCAATTCTTGTCACGTGACTTGCGGTGTGCTCATGGGATTCATTCAGCTTGTTGCGTACGGTCTGGAAGGCGCGAGCGTGTCACTGCGATTGTGCACGCCAGCTGCGCACGTCCATTGGAAACATCAAACTTGTGCGCACTCTAGAAAAGACGCGACATGCAAACAGTCACTAAAAGGCCGCTATCATTTGGGATCTCCATTAGTTGATCTTCTTGCACAGCCATGGTGGATTCACCTGATTTGTTGATAAATGGGTTGCTGATCCATTCCTTGGCAGTTTGTGGGTCCTTCAAAGGCCTTCTTGGGCCTTTTCCCCTTTGTAAAGAAACTTTCCAAAGACGTCTGTTTCTTACTCATTTTGCCGCTTGTGAGTTAAATTTGGGCACTCAAGTGACATTGTGAACAATGTAGTCCAACTTAGTTGCAAATTATTATTATACAAACCAATTCTGTTTAGCAATTCAAAGCCATAAAATGCAAACAGTGTCAAACAAATGATTCTTAGCAATGTTTTTGTTTGTGCTTTAAAAGCTATACATTGCTAACAGGGTAGTCGGACTCATTCTAAAATAAACGACTGCAGTAAATTGATTTCTTTTAGTGATTCCAAGCCATATATTGCCACCAGTATGGGCCACTGATTGCAGAGTTAATGACTGCTACAAATCAATTCTTTTTAGTGATTTAAAGCTACAGTGCGAGCAGTAATGCTGAATGCTAATATGACTCTTATTAAGATTATATCACTTCCCTAATGACTCTCATAAACTGGCTCTTTCTAGTAATTGGAAACTATACATAAAGTTCCAGGAGCATTTCCCAAAAGCATTGCTAATGGAAACAAATTCTGAACAAATTATGTTTTAGAGATTCTGTGTAACTAGTGTAATCCAATCAATTCCCAAACTAGTACTACTTTTGAACCAGCACAAAGCCATAAGGTATGACTTGAAAAATACTTATGAAATAAGGTTCACAATCACATTAGAAACTCCATTAAGTTTGCTGAGGCATGAAAAAGTCGTCCCGGAGCAATAACAAATGCTAAGGCCTCACATGAATTGACCTTAAATGTATGTACTTGAGTGTGTGTGAGTGCGTGTGTCTTGGGTGTGTTGTTTTGTTCAGGCACTGCTGTTATTTCTCAATGCCGTTTTACCACCTTCTAGTCTCACTGTTAGGAGTGAAGATGACAAGCGCGGGCGGAGGAAAGCCCAGGAGACAAAGCTGGAGCCCTTTCCATGGGAAACATGGTGAGAGCACCCACAACAACCACACATCAATCAAATCAGCATTATTAGTACACTGAAAAAAAAAAATGTAATCAAAGAAATACTTCAGCTTGGTAGACCCTAAATGAACCTATTTAATTTAAAAACAGTACCAAATAAAGTTGATTTATTTACTTTTTTATTTAAGCATTCACTTTTTAATGCAATATGTTTATAGGGACGTGAATATACCTATTTGGTCTATCTCTCTGTCTCTCGCAGTCCCAAACCGACGATGGAGGAGATTAAACAGTGGGCGCAGTCTTTCGATAAGCTGATGAAAAACCCAGCGGGACGGAACAAGTTTCGTGAGTTCCTGCGGACGGAGTACAGCGAGGAGAACATGCTTTTCTGGCTGGCCTGTGAGGACCTGAAGAATGAGATCAACAAAAGTGCCATCGAGGAGAAGGCGCGTATGATCTATGAAGACTACATCTCCATCCTCTCGCCCAAAGAGGTACATTTACACACATACACACACACACACACACACACACACACACACACACAAAGGCATTGTCAATGCGGTGGATGAACGCTTTACAATACTTTAAATACTTTTACATTTTACTTTTCAGTAGTCAGAGAAAAGATTTTTTGAATTGTTTTGAGGCTTTTTGAAATGCGTTTTACCACACATGCTCTTGTGCTTTGATAACAATCCAATCAAATGTGATGGAGGTGGGTGAGAGTAGACCAGCTCAAAGGATTTTAGATATGACATTTTGTTCTACCCGTCTGATTATACTACCAACACATTGTATTTGAATGGCTTTGGGGAGGTTGGGGAGGTATTACAGCCTCCTATCACACGACTCCAGATCCAAATTTACACTAGTAGCACAATCTGATAGGTAGCATATTTGTCATCAAAATGTGCTATGGACTTTTTGAATGGGAGGAAGGAAAATCTGAAAGGGAAACACAAATGACAGAACACAGGTTACAACTCTTTTTAGTGTTGTCCATTTGAGCTTGGATGGTGCTTAAATTGCTAAGCGACCATCAGCTGTTTTCTCAGAGGAAGACAAACTGACAAAACATTGCTGCAACTCTAATACAAGTTTTATTTATGGAAAAAAAAATTACAAAGCACTGCAGCGTTTGGGTGTTCTGTGTTTGTCTGAGATAATTAGTCTTACTGAAATGTTTCTTTGTATTCCATACAAGCTAAAGCTGATCGGTCAATTCCTGTTAGTGACTCACAGGGCGCTCGTAGGATTCATTCAACTGCGTGCGTCTGGTCTGGAAGGTGCGAGGGCGTCACGACGCTTGTGCGCGCAAGCTGCGCACCTCCATTGGAAACAACGAACTTGCGTGAACTCTAGAAAAGACGCGATATGCAAAGTCACTAAAAGGCCGCTGTCATTTGGGATCTCCATCAGTTGATCTCTTGCACAGCCATGGTGGATTCACCTGATTTGTTGACAAATAGGTTGCTGATCCATTCCTTGGCAGTTCGTGGGTCCTTCAAAGGCCTTCTTGAGCCTTTCCCCTTAGTAAAGAAACTTTCCAAAGACGTCTGTTTTTTACTCATTTTGCCGCTTGTGGTTTAAATTTGGGCACTCAGGTGACCAAGATGAACCGAGAGAATACGGTCATTTTTATAAATAAAAGATTGTTCAGACTCAGATAATAAATAAAACAGAAATAATTAATGATTTTTTTGTGCGGCCCGGTGCCAATTGATCCGGTGGTTGAGGACCACTGGTATAAAGTTAATAGCAACAATAGGAAGTCACCATAAAGATATCTGTAAAAGTTTGTGTGTGCGTGTGTCTGTGTCACTCGCACACAGTCAAAATCAAACACGTCACAAAAACAGTTGCTGGATGTCATTCGAACATGAAACAGGGTTGTTTAATGCTGTTTCACAGATGAGCAAAGACTTTTAAACTCACATGACAATAAAAAAGGCAAAACTCTCGTAGAACAGATGCCATGGTGGTATAAATGTGTCATCAGGCCAGGTTGTAAAGGTAAAATGTAAATTTGAAAAGTAAATGTGTGAAACTAGCAACACCTCTAGTGTGCGTATTCAGAGAAAGGATTTATTAAAGTATTTGAATTCTAGTTTTTTTTTTTTTTTTCTGTGAATCGGTTTATGTTGGTTTGGTTTTTAGTTAAAATGTTCGCATTAATAAGAAGAGATTTGAAGGACTGAGGATTTGTCTAATGTGAAAATGCATTATTTAGGGGATCCTAGCAAAAATGTAATTAAATTGGTGTCCTTTTTGCAAATTAAAGCGGGGAAAATAAGTATTGAACATGTCACCATTTTTCTCAGAAAACATAATTAAAAGGTGATGTTACCGGATGTTGGTAACAACCAAAGAAATCCATATACAGTGATCCCTCACTATAACGCGGTTCAATTTTCAGGGCCTCGCAGTTTTGCTCATTTTTTTTTTCGTGCAATTTGACATGCTTTTGTTCTACAGCGCATTGTGTTCTGCGTCCTGACTGGCTGTGAAGGCGTTCAGCTTGCCAAAATTACATAAATCTAGCAGTGTGACTCTTAAGGGCTGTACTGTATGTTTGTAAGTTTCCTCCCCACAATGTCGAAGAAACATTCGGCAGCGTCAAAGGCACCTGCGGTAGCACCCTATAGGCAGAGGAAGATGCTAATTATCACACAAACAGTTAAACTTCTGAACATGCTAAAGGAAGGTAGAAGTTACGCTGCTGTAGGGCACCATAACGGAACAAAAAAATGAAGATCAAATGGTTTTGATCTTTGGGTTCATTCTATGATACTGGACTTATTTTTTTCTAATAAGAACTTTGAGAGTGTTTAAACAAGAAAGAAAAGAGTGAAAATGGTAATGACTGTCTGAGAAAAGTGTATAAAATGTGTAGTAAGGGGTTTAACAGCCTTAAAGCATCTATAATAATTGTTAAAAATAAAAGCTAACTATTTCGCCAATTGCAGGTTATTTTTAGATCGTAACTCCCGCAAATAACGAGGGACCATTGTATGCAAAGAAAACAAATCTTAATCGTTTAAACGGTAAGTAAAGCTTAATAAAACGAAATGACGCAGAAAAAAAAGAATTGAACACTTGAAGGAAGGTGTAGAAAGGCAGTAACAGCCCAGACAGCTGCTGAAATCTCTCAGTACTTATTCAGCAACTCTCTGCCCTTTGTCAGTGTAAATTAACATCAGCTGCTTCAGTCCAACATCTACATTAGCAGGATGATGAAGATGAAACCAGGGTGGACATTTTAGCAAGACAATGATCCAAAACACAGCCAAGGAAGCTCTTAAAATGCTTTCAGAGAAAGAAAATAAAGCTGTAGAATGGCCCAGCCAATCCAATACTTAAATCCAATAGAAAATACAAATTAAAGCTCATATTTGACAGACGAGACCCACAGAATCATCAAGATTTTTACACTTTGTTGAGGTCTGTGAAAAACACACACTTGGGCAATACATGTAACTTCATTCTCCACATGAGAGACGATTTTAAGCTGCCATCACCAAAAGCCTTTGATATAAAGTATTAAATGCGTTTCAGTAGTTTTTCCACTTCCTCCTTGTGTCATTTCATTGTTATTACGCATCACTATTGTTTTAGATTTTTATTTTTATGTTTGTATTGTTTGGGTTTGATGTGATCTAGACTTTGGTTTTGGAACCTGGCGCGTTTCCCCAGTTAGCGCAGTTCGTTTGGCATACTGTATGTGAATCCAGCAATTGCGCTCGGATCCGCACCAAAACAATTGGTCCGAGATCGCCTGAATGAGGTGATCTCGGCTCTATTGAAATGAACTCTGGAGCAGATCGATTGTAGTGAGAAAGCAATACAATCCAAACCAGGCTAGAATGGATTATTAACCAGTGTATTATGGATATGTAATAGGCATATGGCTATACGAAGAGAGAATTATGAGTGTGGGGGGGGGGGTGTCATTCCTACCAGTAAATGTGCGTATCATGTCAAATACGAAAGAGAAAGCATATTAACTATTAACATAAAGCCTATAGTGCATAAGCCAACTGCGATGTATGAGAAATTCTTACCTCTGATTTATATTTGGTGACAATGTCTGTGGGTGTCACTATTCAAAATTAAAAGCACAGCTTTTCGCTTATAATGTCTTATTGCTCATCGTCATAAATTAAAATAAGTATGCATGACAGCTGAGCAGGACTCTGCAAAACAAACCCTGATGTGAGGAAAGTTTACTTACATGTGACTTGCTTTAGCTATTTTGGTCCTTTTAGAAACTTTGCTGTGTGAAAGTGCACAAAGTGCAACAATGTAACAATTGTCATCCCTGTTTCGGAACAAAGAATCAATCCACAGGTGTGAAAGCACCCTTATTTTCCCGGCTGTATGTATTGATTAATAAAGATAAATCCCCCTCTATTCTGTTATTAGTGTTTTTTAAAATTATTTTGATGAAAACCACAGGAAAACAAGACATCACACCGTGTTAGTTTTTCAGACATTGTAAAAATGATTATAAAAGGTTACCGTCCAACTGATGAGTAACACTGCTTCACAAGGTATATTCACCAGTGCCAATTTTAACACTCATTTGGTGCTCGACGAAAGTTAATTTTATCCTCTCTAATCAAGCACCGAATATAGGCTAATATCCATAAAAGTCCAATGGTAAGTGCAGTGGAAAAAAATCAGTGGCTGTTCTTTATCACCTCTGTCTTGTCTCTTCTTTCTGGAATGCAGATTTTAGGCTCTCTGATTGGCTACGATCAGACCAATGAGCAACTACAGCCTAATTTTTTTGTTTTTTTTTTTAAACCTACGCTTATTTAGGTGCCTGGCTTGAGCTTCACACCACCAAATGTAAAAAAGTAAGAGCTCAAGTGCGATAATGAAATGAGGCATGAAGGAATTCTGCCAAATGATTGAAGCTTAATGATTTATAGAGCTCATTTCATGAGATACATGAACACTAGCACCATATGTGGATGTCGATCCTGCTTTCTGTTGGGAGCTGTTTATGTTTGGTCTCTTGTTGGTGCGAGACAGTAGGGTGTACGTGTACTTTACACACTATCATTGCATTCTCGCTGTGCATGTGTGCTGTTGGTATGCGGTTTAATTCATTGTGTTGACGTGTTGGATTCGCCTTTTGGCTTTTTCATCGCCAGAGCCAGAACTCACACCTTCTAACTCTGCTACTTATTTTTTTTTTAAAGGCGGCTGAGGAAAAAAGACTTTGTAGAAATAAATGAAGGAGCAAAGGTTGAGCAAAGGAAGCTATAAATTGATCCCTGCTGGACTCACTACTGTAAAAGAGGTTTATATAAATAGGCTGTGGAGCGAGTGAGTTGGATGGATGTGGTTTGTGTTGCCCTGAGCTGCTAGTTTCAGTATGTGTGTGCACTGTCGAGTGTCTGTTATGACAGTCAAAGGAATCACTCAATAGAGTCATGGAAGTAAATCAAGTAGAGAGATCAGAGTCATATTTTTAGTCTGTGGATTTAAAGTAAACTGGTTTCTCTGAAGTTTGATATGTTTGTGGGACTTCTGAGTTACACTGCTTTTAAAAGGTGATTATACGTTCGCAGTTTGGATATATTTGATCAGGGATATAGTAAGCAGTATCTAATTTATTCCTGTGATAGCCAAACTTTTCAGCATTATTTTCAGCATCAGCACTCCAATGTAACAAGATCATTCAGAAATCATTAGAATATTCAGATTTTAAAACCTGTGAGACATTTGTCGATATACATTTTAAAGAGTAGATGTTCTCTTCACGTTCGCGAGAGTTTCCTCAGGGTGCTCAGGTTTCCCCCACAGTCCAAAGATCTCTCATCTAAACTTCTATCAGTGCTTTAAAGATGGTTGTGCTTTTTTATAACCAAACTAACAGAGTTGACCAGAACGTAGGGCCAGACTTTTTTTTAAGATCTGAAATGATAATTAATACAGAAAAATTACTAAACACAAAATTACTTATGTAATAATATTAATTAATAACATGTTCTTCATATCTGTGGACTCAGCAAACCTTACAGTATATCAGGAGTTTAAACCAACAAGGATTTAAATCAATGTTTTTATTGCCTGAATAACAGAGACACATGCTGTAAAGACTCCTCCTTCTTCTGGAAGAGGGGCGGGAATGCAGCAGCTTATTTGCATTTAAAGAGACGCATAAAAAATGTTTTTGCTTCCACCTAAAAAAGGGAATGATGCAAAAAGTTATTTAGACTTACAAACATATTCTGGGAATGTCTGACATTCTATAAAATCTGGGCATGAAAAAAAACAAAAAAAAACATCGGTTTTAATATTCTCTCTCTGTCTCCATGTTGTAGGTGAGTCTGGACTCTCGCGTGAGGGAAGTGATCAACAGGAGGATGCAGGATCCCACCCCTCACATATTTGAGGACGCACAGCTGCAGATCTACACCCTCATGCACAGAGACTCCTACCCACGATTCCTCAATTCCTCCGTCTACAGATCACTGGTGCAGGGGGGCTCGCGCTCCTCATCTGAGTCATAGACCCCCGACCTCTTTCTCTCGCTCTCTTTCTACACATTTCTCTCCATTGCACAACCACTCAAGGAGAAAGTGCTCCTTTTTTGTGTCGTCATGGATTATAAGCATTCTTTTCTTTGCTTGTTGAGGGAATCCCTCAATTCTTATGAGCCTACACAGACTAAAACTGGAAGACACAGGGTTGTAATGCAGTTTCATTTCATTACCCCCCCACCCCCACATCATTCCAAGCATATGTGCCAGCAGCATCAACTACTGATTTTCACAGCCATCTTTTTTTTTCTCACGCAAACATGCTTCTTTTTTCTTCTGGTATCTCTAGTTGAAGAGAGCTGAGAGGGCCTCTGCAATAACATACACTGGGGTGGCCTGACCAATCAACTCCTCTCTCCTCGCACCTCTGTGGTCTGATTGGCTCAGTGAGACGATTGGCTGTATCATAAAAGAAAGGGATAGCACTTTTTCTGACTAGTTACACACATGCATCTACATTTATTCCTTTAGCATACAGGTGTCAAACTCGGTTCCTGGAGAGCCGCAGCTCTGCACCCTTTAGTTCCAATCCGAATTAAACACACCTGATCAAACGAATTAGTCCTTTAGGCTTGTTTATACTTCTGTGTCGAGTGAACGGCTTGACCCATGGCACCTGCCTTGCGCGTAGTCGTGCATTGATACGCTGTTTGTGTTGCTCTGCAATAACACTTCTGAAACGCTAGCTGTTTTTATGTTCCTCTGTGTCAAGTTTCTTCGCGGGTGTTATGCTACAAGTAGACTAAATTCGTTCATTCAGAGGTGGGAACTGGCGGACGTGCAGCAACTTTAATCATAAGGTAAACCCAAAACAAAAGTCTCCTTCACGTGACTCGACACTTGTAAACAAATCACTCCATCGGGCTTGCGGCTCAAAGTGTAGCAGAGGCCAGCTAGTGAAGTGCCGTGCAGGTAAACCTCACTCCTCTGACCTCTAAAAGGTGCTCTAGCGACGGCCGCTAGAGGCCATGGTCTTTAGCCTCGTTGTTAGAGCAACCAACTCCCATGCTGGACAGTCGCCTTGTTCGATCCCAGATCAGAACAGGTTGGTGGTTTAGGACCGGCAGCAGAGTTACATTAGCACCACCCACACACATCACCACTACCAAGCAGACCAATCACAGAGCTTTCGCTATGCGTAATTGCAATGTGTAGTTACATTTTTTGAGAGGTGCTGTCAGCACCGGCGTCTGCCACGGCGAGGGCTATGCGACTGTGTGCTTGATGCAGAAGTATAAATCAGCCTTAAGTGTGTTGAAGCAGGATCGGAACTAAACTGTGCAGGGCTGCAGCCCTCCAAGAACTGAATTTGACACCCCTGCTTTAGCAGATGCTTTGACCCAAGCAACTGAATGTGAATGAATGAATGCAAATCAGTTTCCCACGATATTTTCTAATTCGCTGCACTGATTTTGAGGGAAAATCTGCTGAGTTGATTTGAATTTGATCAAACTCTGAGAACTAATCTCACATGGGTTGCCTTTAAAAAAAAACAAACAATGCTTTATCTTTGGGTGGGTTTCCGGGTTTCTGTATGTGGGCCTGCGGAGTTTAATTACCAGGGATCAATAACATAGGAGAGAGAGAAGAGAGAGAGGACAACCACCAGTTTTAGAGATTTTAAATAAACATTAAGAGAGAGAGATGGGAGAATGCCATGGTCTTACTTAGACTGGTCACTCACATTTTAAAAGCGAGTATTTTTAATGTTATTTATTTTTGAAACTGTGATCTAATCTTTTTTCCTTGTACATACATTAAAGAGAATCTGGAACATATGCGACATACACCGAGCAAGCTGTTTAGTCCCGAGTGCTCAATTGCGCTTTTATTTCTCTCTGGCCTCACTGTGTTCGAGCGTGTGAATGTTTTATGAGGTGTATGTCTGAAAAATCGCAAGTTTGTCTGGCGCCTCCTGTAGGCAGTTTCAGGTACTGCAGTTCTGCAAGCTGTTTTTTCCCCCCTTTCAGTTCTGCAAGCTACTTCACAGTGTTGTCCGTCATTAAGTCAAAAGCAGAGGATTTTAGTTTATATTAAAATCAAAAGGTATGGGTCAGTAGTTTGTAAACAAAAAACCTTAAGTCGTCTGTTAAACAACTTTCTAAAGTTGCCTAAATGATGATGCCCAACATAAATGTATGTTACCATTTAACTTTTTAACTTTCAGTGTTTGAGTCCATTTTTTTTCACGATTTAAAGAGAATAGCTTTTATTTCGAGCTTTATTTGACCGTATAAATAAAATGTTGCACAGGTTTTATAGTGTTGTACAGGAAACTTAAAAAAAGAAGCCATGAGCTGCTGTAAAATCATTTAAAACTCCTCTTGTTCACACGTGATGGTCCAGTACACCTTGTTTATTCACAATTAATGCATTTTTATGCACTTGTGTTATTGTTTGTTTGTTTTAACAGATGCCTTCAACAGCCTTTAAGAAAGTATGATCATGGGAGAGCAACCGGATGGACTGACGTGAACACTGTGAGCTGCGTTACCGTTCCAAACTTGTGCGTCACTAAATATTTCAAAATGTGAATCTGAAACCAACCGGTAATGTGTGAGCGGGTCCACAATAATACAGGAATTTTGTTACAGTTGGTGTTTTTATATCAGCACTGATACGAAATCCCCACAGGCAGTGTTTCTCAACCACGTTCCAAGAGGACCACCAGCTCTGCACATTTGCCATGTATCCCTAAACAAACACAGCTGATTCAGATCATCAGCTTATCAAGAGAGACCGGTTATGGGTGTGACAGACAAAGGAGACATCCGAAACATGCGGTTTTGGCGGTCCTCCAGGAGTGTGGTTGAGAAACACGACCCTAAAGACTTAGTTTGAGCAGAAAAATCTTCTCATTTCACATTGAAATGAAGTAAATCCTCCACATCCGCCGGGTACTTCTTGGTACTTATAGGATTTGGTTGATTGTAAATAAATATATACTTACAGCAAATAAATGTATGATGAACTAATGACTCTAATAGTCATATTTTAGTCACATGTCGATTTAGAGGAACTTCATGTACTGTAGTACCAAAAAAAAAAAAAGACTGATGCCTTTATTTTACTTTTTACCATCAGTTGTGCATGAAGATGTAAATTCTGGAATATGTGTGTAAAATATGTGTGTGTATATGGTTATGTACATATATTTAGTATTCCTCTTATTGTCCAACATGATGTGACCAGTCTAACTTAAGCCAGATGGAGTGTATGTATGTGTGTGTGTGTGTGTGTGTGTGTGTGTGTGTGTGTGTGTGTGTGTGTGTGTGTGTGTGTGTGTGTGTGTGTGTGTGTGTGATAATAGCGAACTTTCATAAGACGATGGGAGAGAGATGTCAACGTCATTGCGGCCTTTGACAGCAAACATTCAATTACACAGGGATACGCACAGTTACACAGAGTCCCGCTCTTTAAAGCATGAGGAAAACTTGCTGGTGGACCTTCACATGCACTTTGCGTTCACACTGAAAGCGGTTTAGAGATCATCGTACTGGATTCTCACTTCAGTTTAATGCTGTTCAGGGTCGTTCACTGTTTACACTTAGAGACATTTAGATGCATTTTCAGCAATCTGATCACAAGTGGAGAACATGATATAGGTGTGAACTAGTCTAAACAGGATTGAACTTGTCCACTTTTTGACCACTTTCAGTATTCAGTGGGATAGTTTTATTGTGTTAATTGGGGTTGAATGTATTAAAACAACTACAGAAGGGTCTCTGAAAAGGCATATTACAACCAGGTGGAAACATGGCCTTGGATGGAAAGTTACTTCAGTTTGTTTTGCAAATCGTTGTCAGTGTGAACACTCTGCAACCAATGAAATGCAACAGGTTTAAACACTCCTGTTAGATTTATTGATACTGTATACATGTCACGTAATAATGTAAGGCTGAAGCAATATTTAAATTCTGTCCAAATCTAATAAATAGTCTTATTTTTTTATTATTTATGATATTAAAACGTGATAAACATTTATAAAGTCAGTATTTCAATGCTACAATTGAATTTAGGTACCGGTTTAACCCACAAGTCCAAAGACATGCGCTATAGGTGAATTGGGCAAGCTAAAATTGTCCGTAGTGTATGTGTGTGAATGAGTGTGTATGGGTGTTTCCCAGTGATGGGTTGCAGCTGGAAGGGCATCCGCTGCGTAAAACATATGGTGAAAAGTTGGCGGTTCATTCCGCTGATTAATAAAGGGACAAGCCGTAAAAAAAATAAAAATGAATGAATGAATTTAGGCATCACAAATGTAAATATTCATTTAGAGAACCGTTTTCATTTAGTGATAAAGATCGCATTATACAATAGCGAAACAAGAATACGTAAACTATTTTTACATTATCAGCTTAGTGATTAATTCGTCTGAATTAATACAAGTTCAATCATACCAAATGGCCGATTTTTAAAAGGAGGTGTGGCGCTAAAACCCCACCCGTAAACCAAGTCATAGGGAGATGAGCAATTCATAATAAAATATATGAATGAGATTACAATTCATACGAATTAGCCGCTAATCAAAAAGTTACGAATTGGCATGAGATAGTGTTGAAGTAGCCGGGTTTACATCCTGAATCTTTTCAAACTTTGCAGAAATGAATCAT
The DNA here is from genome assembly GCF_903798145.1 of Danio aesculapii. Taxonomy (NCBI): domain Eukaryota; kingdom Metazoa; phylum Chordata; class Actinopteri; order Cypriniformes; family Danionidae; genus Danio; species Danio aesculapii. The sequence continues at coordinate 38,362,110 of NC_079457.1, forward strand.
TAAAAAATCCAATTGTGAATTAGGTGCATTCATTTAAACACATTCGTATGTTATTTAATATGAAACTATTCAGATAGCGATCTGTGACGCGGCAGTAATATGAACAGTGGGCCAGCTGGGCACCGTGGGCAGCTGCCAACTTGTGGCAGATAGAAATCTGTGATTAGATTCTAAAATACATGCGCAGCATGGCACGTCGCTGAGCGTTGTGCACTGGGTGTGTGACCCCATTTAGAGTGGCTGACTGTAGTATTGGTAAACCAGTAACCAACAATAAACAAGGCAAGCTTGATGGAGAAGCTGATTGGTCACCTGGGTCTAATGTTTGCGACAGTTTAGTGTTAATTTATTTGGAAAAAATCCTTTTTTGCAGCGTTAAAATTGTTAAAAATCCATTAATTCGCAAAAAAATATTTTTTTTTTATTCAAAATGTTGGATTTTCTTTACTCGTTTCTCATGTGAATTTTCAAAATGCTCATTAACACAGGATGACGGAAACCCAGCTAGTTATAATACATTATTTGTATTTGCAAACATTAAATCACAATTATACTATCACTTTACTCACCACTCAATATTGGAATATAAAATCACCTTTTTCCTGCCAAATTTAATCAACGCAGAGAGCAAAAAAAAAAATGTTTGTCTTGCCAAATATTGTGCAATTGTGTAAAAAAAAAAATAA